>NC_091120.1:182095895-182395895 GCF_040183065.1 Periplaneta americana | reverse complement strand
TGTCCCCACATCTTTGATATTATTATGGGAGTACCAACACAAATGTTTGTAATATTAAATATTGATAATGATTTAGCACATTGTTTATTTTCCATTTACTCATCTAGATTTAAAACAAAATGGAATAAATTCAAGCTAATGTTTTAAGAAGGCTTAACAAATTAATATATCAACATTGTTGGATTATGCACAGTGATAAGAAAATATGTGAACTAAATAAAACAAAGTAATAACTAAATTTAGTTAGAAGTGTAGGTGAACTTAATAGATTAGATCGATAATCAATGCATTTTATTCTTTGGATCTATTCTAAACATGTAACTGAATACTTTTTATTCTTAGGCTCATTCTAAATACGAACTGAAACACAAAAAAAAGTGGAATTAATCACTCTGGTTTCTGAACTCGTGTATATTATTTTTTTAATCTTTCTTCTGTAAGTAGGAGTTCAATTTTCAGTAGATAAATTGTGCTGCATCTCAAAACTGTACAGTTAAGAACAAATATCTTATTAATTGATGAACTAGTGGACTTACTCGTGTTAAATATGAAATATCTGTCCGGCTTGCAGGTGTTTCAGTGCTTCACGCACCATCTTCAGAGCCTACTAGATCGCGGCGTCATCTCGAACTTCTCTGCCTAGTAGGCTCTGATGATGGTGCGTGAAGCACTGAAACAGCTGTAAGCCGGACAGATATTTCATATTTAACACGAGTAAGTCCACTAGTTCATCAATTAATTATATTCAAGTGTTAAAAGTGGTGTACGCAAGATTCAAAATGGAGAACAAATATCTGTATGAAGTTATTTAATTTACATATAATTAAAATTGTTAATTTAAAAATCGATTGTAATATGGTCATTTTGACTTGGTATTGGTTTTTATTCCAAAACTAAGTATTTTTAGGAAAATAATACCTGAACATTTTTGTTTAAATTCTTTTTAAAGGCATTTGTTTCCAGGTCCTGTATACAAAGCTCCATCACACCATTCTTATTTTTTCCTATTGTGGTGCTTAGTCTCTATTGACAGTTTTATCACATTACAATATTTTATATCAATAGAGCGTGGATTTATGTGCACTATAAAGTAATATTGCTACTTTGTATATATTTAGTCCCCCCCCCCCCCCGCGGATCTGATATCAGATATTTCTGAATACTTAGTTGTGGTGTGGGACACAATACATATTATGTCCAATCACAGAAGCCTTTAAAAAAAAAAAAGGCACAAATACAAGTGCAGTGGTAACTTGCACGTGTAATATGCTTGGCACGTGGTTCAGTAGGTGACTACTTGCCTCCTTTAGGTATTATTAGATAAAGACTGGAAGATTTAAACTTCGTAACATAAACCACACTTTCTGAACTGTAATGTATGCCACACCTAAAAATAGTTGATGTCATTTTTAGCTTATAGTGTATATAAATTCGCGTTCTAAATATCAGTAATAAAAGCAGCTATGTGATCAGATGTAATTAAGACAAGAAAAAAAATATATCAGGTCCCGTTATTGTTGATATGATAGCTGCTGTTGCATTCCATTGCTAGGCTTTATAATTGTGCTTGTTGCTTGTTTGTTAATGATTGCAAATGTTTTTTATTTTATTAACTTGTGATAATTGACATGCTGTTTAGCAGCAATAAGACAAATATATGTAGTGATTAATGTTATATTGTTTCAAAGCTGTAATAAATACTTGTGATCAAGGTAAAATGTATAGTGTTATTTTTAAGCTATGCAACAGTCTAAACGACATTTCATACAAGTTGAGAGGATGCGAAAGCATTTCTTTCCCCTTCTATTTACCCTGAGTTCATCAGCAACAGGGCGGTAAGCTGTTACCTCTTATACCTGCACCCCTGAAGTTGTACATACAAGAAAATAAAATATTAAATAAAGTACACAAGTGAAAATAGAATATAGTGACACAGTTGTTCGACAATCACATGGTTTGAGTATATTTTAGTGTCGTTCTTACAATATTTTCAACTAATAATTATAGTAAGGCTTAGTTTGTATTATGAAGTCAGGGAGGAGTGACACAGTCCAGATTGTCCCATTGTGTGTGTTGTAGAGTAGCAACTAGCGGTGGAGAAAACATTTATCTTCTGCTCTCAGTAGCTTTTCAAAGTGCCAGTTGATATAAACAGCAATGAAATGAAATATAAACGCTTAATATAGACTTTCGAAATATAGATTATCAGTAAACATTTTCAGTAATATAATTTTTCACTATGTTGAAAGTCAATTAGTCGAACGTTAGTAAGATGGACAGTAGCATCTTCCCCTTCACCGATGGTTGAGAGTGTGAGTAGAGGGGAAGGCCTATCAACCAAACTGAAATGGAGTGTAAGCAGAATGAGTACTTCAAATTCAGTTGAACAACATTTTGTGTTATTTTTACTCAGGGCTTAATTCCTAATAATTTTCCACAGACTGGAGAATTGATTAGACTGCTGGATATGTAGATTTACCTTTGTGCTTTGTTTCTCCTTAGTGATGGGGTGTGGTAGCTCTCAATTGCCGCATGCAACGTAATTTGTTTTGTGGAAAAAGGCGTGCACAATTGAAAGCGTTTTGTGCAGTATTGAATGCATTCCTTGAATGCTTAAAATTGAAAGAAAAGTTGAACCGTGTAGATTCACCTTAACATCTGTACTGTGCTCCAACCACGAGAAAGTCTTTGCGGAATGAAACGGAGTGGGGTAATGCTGTGAATGAATGTTGATGTCATAAGGTCACACATGTGGATACTCGTATCTCTATTGGCTTGCTCTCACAGCACAAACTAACGTTGTTACACACATATTTATACTACCCTAGTTACAAAATTAGATCACTGTTAATCTCCTGGTCTTTTAATCCCTCCATATAGGAAATAACATATGCAGGAGAACGCATGGTTTTTAAACTGACGTTATAATGATAATATTATATATCTACTTCGCTCCAATAGATGACGCAATAGTAAGCACATTCCTTTCACGGTTGATCTCCTGGTTGGAGAACAGTATTTCATTCATTGTATTCCATAGATCTTACATTAGCTTTGAAGCTTTAAGATGAGGAACAAGTAAAACATTTACAAAATTACAATTTTTTGGCGAGATGAAGTGAGGTGAGGCCGAGGATTCGTCATAAATTACTTATGGTTGGGGAAAATCTCGGAAAAATCCGCAGTTCAGATCAGCAGGCTAGCGAGTCTGCTGACTCAGCAACATTGGTGGCTCTACAAAAAATATACAGTACATAGCAATCAGATTACGAGAAGAAAGAGCAGTATGTTAGTGGCATGTTGCCAGACTGTTGAAACTTTCAACTCAATTTTCTAATTAACCGTGCATTTAATAAAAAACAATATAGGTTTTTCTATTCATTTGTACAGCTCGATTCAACGTTATTGGTCCCTGTCCTTGGTTGTTTGGCTAGTAAGCGAGCTGTGTGTTGCGTCATAAGAAAATAATTTAATCACAAATGTGCATAGGAGAGGAAGAGGGAAGAGAAAGAATGAAAATAATATCTATGCTCGTAGCTGAGGGATTTTCACGTCAAGAAAATATAAGCATCATGACATTGTTTAGTCAACTGACGTAGTGGTTAGTAATAGGACGTGTGAAAGAATATTGTGTTTTTAAGGCGGAGTGTACCGTGACATAAGAAGGAAGGGTTTGGTGTTACGACTGCGCGGCCTGACCTGTGTGACCCAGCCCGCCAGTAGTGGTGAGTAACTCTCTCTCAGTCTATCTACCTACTTTTTGCAGGGGCCATTTTTTTTTTTATTTCTTATTTTGGTAGGCTATTTTACGACGCTTTATTAACATCTGATTATTTAGCGTCTGAATGAGATGAAGGTGATAATGCCGGTGAAATGAGTCCGGGGTCCAGCACCTAAAGTTACCCAGCATTTGCTTATATTGGGTTGAGTGAAAACCCCGGAAAAAATCCTCAACCAGGTAACTTGTCCCTACCGGGAATCGAACCCGGGCCACCTGGTTTCGCGGCCAGACGCGCTAGCCGTTAGGTACTCCACAGGTGTGGACTGCAGGGGCCAAAATCCCTGAATCAAGCTGTACCTTACTGTCCTTTTCATCTGCAGGTTTATTTCATTTCCATTTTATATACGTAGTGAAGGTGACGTTCAACACGGCGCATCATTATGGACATAAAATCTGAATACATTTTAATTCAACGTGCGTTTTCAACTTGATTTAATATTCTCCACAGATTTCATGCGTACGCGCATGGAAGATTGAACCGCGTAGATGCAGCTTTATGTCAAATATACCGCCATAGCGCCGTTACGAACATCGATTCAAGGACTATCGATTCTCGTTTCGCTGTGGTCTTGGAATTTTTTGGGAAACGTGATATTTGCCACGATATGGAGCATACAGAGTGTGAGTAATAACAAAACTTGTATATCTTTTGCTGTATTCCATTTGCTGAAGACTTATTTATCAACATGCCGAAGAAAAAAACAGGTCAGCGTAAGAAAGCTGAGAAACAGAAACTACGGCAAAAGGAAATTAGAACAGCTAAAGATAATATGACCTTAGGGAAGTATCCCTGCAATGCTCCAATGGTATGTACTTTTGAATGGGAGGTATTTAATCGGTGTTGATGTGATTGTATGATTAAAAATGTATCTCTGTTCTATTTACAGGAATGTGAAAAATGTCGCAGGTATGTATGACAATTTTTGGAGAAATATGCTGTAAACCATTGCTGTTCTCCATACAAAAAGGTTATGTAAGTTAGTCTTTGACATTTCAGTTAACACCGAAAAGAATATTTGTATAAAGATGAAGAGGTCATTGGTGGAGAAATGTTAGAAATATATAACTTAATTTTGTTGGGTGAATTTGTTAGTAATGCAGAACTTAATTTTATGAAAGTAAATTAAGCAACATTCATGATTTCAGTTTAATAACATAATAATTGCAAATATTATTTTATTTTAATAGGAAGCAAAAAAATCGTGCATTCTGCTATTTCTGCCAAAGCGTTCAAAGACTCCCCCAATGTGCACATTGTGGAAAAATTAAATGCATGCTGAAAACCGGGGATTGTGTGATACGGCATCCAGGTGTCTTCACAACTGGCTTCGGCATGGTGGTAAGATATAATTTAGTTCTAATCTCTTCCATTGGATTACTAACAACATGACATTAAACTGACCGACTTTCAAGAAAAGCGTGGTCTTTTTAGGGAGCCATCTGTGATTTCTGTGAGGCTTGGGTGTGCCATGGACGTCGTTGCCTCACTTCGCACGCTTGCACATGCCCTCTTCAGGATGCTGTGTGCATAGAATGCGAGAGGCAGGTTTGGGATCACGGTGGGCGAATTTTTCGCTGTTCATTTTGTACGAGCTTCCTTTGTGAAGATGACCAGTTCGAACATCAAGCTTCGTGCCAGGTCTTGGAGTCAGAAAATTTCAAGTGTAAGTTTGTAATTTGTTTACTTATTAAAAGAAAAGGAAGGTGAAACGAGCGTTGAGGTAGTTCCGGTGATTTTGGAAGTGAAAATGGTTGAATTTGTAAGGAATCTCTTGCGCATGTAGATTTCAAAAGTTCAAGATTTTATAGGGAAATATTTAAAGAAAAGAAATTGTTCGGAAATGTAGTAAATTACGTGTGAACTGAGAGGTGCTTGGTAATGGAAGTGCAAACTTTGTGGTTTCTAGTGAAGGAAAGTAACTTAAGGATATAAAACACACGATAGCAAACTGACCTAACATAACCTGTTACAGATTCATATATGCAAGACATAACAAAAGCCTAAACTAAACTAACCTAATCTGTCACAGATTCGTATATGCAAGATATAGCCTGAGTGTACACTAGCTTGAAACTTTAGTAATATCACCAAAGTTATGTTGGTATTACAGAGGAGACAGCTGAAGGTGTGGAAGTGAAATGGGAAGGGAACTACTTCAACGTTCGTTTAACCAAAGAAAATTAAAATGTGCCATTCTTAAAGTTGCTTTCAGCATTGAGGAGGGCTAAGAGCATAAGAACATTAATGTGCTTTGTACGTATTTGTTTGCTACAGATTTCACATCTATTTTAATAGGGATTGTTCCATTAAGATAGGCGAGGTAGGCCTAAATGGACTATAGTTTTAGGCCTACACCTCCAGATATAAACCATACAGCCTAAATATAATTTCATACTTTGTTTAAATTGGCATGGGTTTAATATTGTCTAAACCTCAAATTATCTCTCGTCCATTCAAAATCATAATACTTGTAAGCTTTTAACTTCTTTCTTTCCAGTAACAATGTTCCCTAGAATTTTGGGTAGCCATACTCCTTGTTTTTGTGTGTAGCTTACCTGTATTTGATATTTTAACGTTGGTAATCTTGGCTAGTGTTAATTTACTAATTCATCCAATCCCTCCTTCCTATAATTTTAAAATGATTATTTTTTTTATTTATTTACTAGAGTAACGAGGGAAGATTCTTTTTTTTTTTTATTTATTTACTAGAGTAACAAGGGAAAGGTATCAAAAGAGTAGTCACAGTCATTAAACAGCCCTGCAGAATGAAAAATCATAGGTTTGTTGTTTCAGACCTTCTGATTTTCTAGTGCGAATTTGCATAAATTCTCCCATTTTGAACTGCATAATTGCTTACGCTAAGCTAACAAAGTCTCAAACAGGGCAGACTAGGATTTCTCTTATTTTATATCTACTTTGAAGTAAACACATATAGGCTACTTCTTGTTGTACATGTAAAAAGTGAAGATTCATGTATACCATATCTCTGTGGTCCACGAATTAAAAGAGCATGACCAAGTAAAAAGAGTGCGGCCCGTTTAGCTATATCATTAAGGTATGGGTTCTTTATTTTTGTTAGCAATAATTCGTAATTACAGCACAATTAACTTGAGGACATTCAAAATGTAAGGAGAAGTTTTCGTTGAAGTAGCTATGTATTACAAAATTTATAGTTTATCTTTGTATTGGGGTCTTTTACTTTGAACAGAGATTACATCTTGGTCATTGAGAAAGAAGCATCTAAATAGTGAACTACGAGTATGTTTTCAGAATAATGATGGCTTTAACTAGAAACATCTGTATGGTAGTTCAGAAAAGTACCCAAGTTAGCGATTCAGGCACCTTCTGCAGTAATATGTATTTTATGGGGGATTGTGTACACTGAGTCCAGTACTGTGATTCAAGTACGTTTCTGTTCAGAATGTGTGTATGTGTATCACGAATATAGAAAAAATTCGATTTCGCCAAAAACTTGACTGCAGTGACACGTTCAGTTGTCACACACATTTCGTTAAAAGCTAAAAGTTTTAGAACTCAGTATGTACAATTCATCTAAGGTGTTTAGTTTTAATTATTTTGGTTTCAATATCAGATTCTTTAAATTTTTTTTTTCTCGTATTTTTAATAATTATGTAAAATACATTTCAGGTCAATCCTGCAACAAACTGGGACAGTATTCTTGTCTGCGCTGCAAGACATGCTATTGTGAAGATCATGTTCGTCGCAAGGGCTTTAAGTATGAAAAGAACAAGCCAATACCCTGTCCTAAATGTGGGTATGAAACTTCACAGACCAAGGATCTTAGCATGTCTAGTAAGTATTATTAATTTTATATTTTTTTCTGTGCTGTCAACTAATCGTGTGAACTCAAAAACTAGGCATGGAACTGGTAAAAGAGAGGTGTCAAGCTATCCCTGTTATCCTTCACTTTTTTTTTTTTTTCCTTACATTTTTGCCAATTTCTCCTTTAGATTTAACTGTAATTTACTCATGGACGTGTTTGTCAGAAGTTTAAAATAAAGTAAGTCCCAGTGAACGTTGCCAATGTTTCTGTCATTCAACCAGCTGCAGGTTTTCCTCCAATACTGCCACTACTTGCATCCATGAACTTACGATGCTTTGCCAGATTAAAAGTTACATGCTATGTTATAATAATAGTCGGTATTCACCCTCCTCACAGTAGCTGCTGGAAGTGTTTCCCATATTTTATGATACGTAATTCACATCACACCATTCATTAAACCTATTCACTAAATTTACTATTTTTCTACACAGAACTAGGCAGTGAGGAAATTTACATCTAAAGTTATCAGCTGCAGATTGGCAAGCTGATTGTTGCCCATGGTAGCTGTGCCAATCTGTCCTTGAAAACCAGCAGTACAGGCATACAGTGAGTCAGCTAATCATAAGTGCAGTTTATTCTCTTACACGGTATTGTGTTTTGCAATGGTTCCATATTAAGTGCATGAATGTGTATGAATGTATCTGCATATGGAAAAATAAATAGTGTGGTAATACTAGGGGAACTTTATATATGTAATTTTCCTGTCTGCACCGTTCCACGTAAAAAAACAATAATAAATTCAGTGAATGGGTGTAATGAAACAGATTCTGTGAACCACATGCGAATTATCAGGAGGGTTACCAGACATAAAGTCCAGGATTATAATGTCTATACGTCAAAATGTCCATGGAATGATGTCCACGTTGAAAATGTCCATGTTAAATCGTCTAGAGTCAAAATGTCCATAGTTCTATAATGTCCACTTCACTCTGATGTCCAGAGTCACAATGTCCATAGCTCTATAATGTACACTATATCCATTGTTCATGGTAGTTATAGTAACCTGTGTAGGAATTTTCAAATGCAGAACTAATCAGAACTGAATTTTTTAAAGACGGAACGAAATCCTCAGTCAGTGCCATCACAGAAGGGTAAGCCACTTCTTTCGCTTCGTGGATACCTGTACCAACATCATGACTTTAATAGAGATAGGACAAAAATATATTGGCGATACAGGAACACGAACCTCCCAAGCCTGGAAGGCATGCAGCACACAAACAACTCGATAGAACACTGACACAATCTTCTTCAACGCATGATGGCTGTACATCCATCCACTTGGCGATTATACAGTGCCTAAAACGCGAAGAAAATGGAATTTGCACACAAATATTGCAAGCAATAGTAAGGCGTACACACATTAAAGAGCTGGGAATGAAACGTATTTGACGAATCAAAGACAAATTCTCCAGATTGTGAGAAACTACAACAGGTATAAAGAAAAAGGAGAAATTCTCTTAAATCTTAAAAGTATTAGTTACCATCTTAAAAGTGGGGCTCCGGTTCCCGACGATTAATAACTTATTTGTACGAGTTATGGAATAAAATTTATTGTGTTCTATTCAAGCAGAATTTTCCTTTGAACTTGGACATCATGGACATTTGACATTTTGGACATTTTGACCTAACAGACGTTTTATCATATGGCCTTTCTGTCGTATGGACATTTAGTACATGGACATTTTGACCTTATGGATGTTTTATCATATGGACGTTCTGTAGTATGGACTATATACGGTGGAAGCATCAGGAGTTGATTGTACTTTATGAACAGAGGACACACATGGTTTTTGAGTGGGTGAAGTTTCCCATGTTACGCTCTCTCTTCATGTAGTAGAAATATAACTTTGGATATAGACGCAGGATAATGATGTTGATATAGTATCACCCACTGTAAGGCTCTGCATTAAAGAGAGAATAACATCTCCATTATTTTGAAATACGAGAAACATTTTTAAGGTTAATTACTGAGTATATATATAGAATAACAAGACAAGGAAAAAAACTAAACTGAATAGGAATCGAACTCATGACCTCTTCACTACCAGTCTCATGGTTAGCTGATAGGAACAGGAATCTGGTAGGTGAAGTAAGAAAAAAGATTGCAGACTGCAATTTTCGCTACTAGAATTGGGGCTGTTTTAAGAAAGTGGGTGTCGTCTGTTAACTGATGGTTATACAATGATAAAGACATGACGTAGTGTTTTCTGTGATTTCTGGTCTGTTGTCCAATATAGGAGTATAGAAATGGAAAACAGAAAATGTAAACTTCAGATTTTACACAACAGGTGCATGAAATTGTGTTTTGGATGCATAATTTCTTTCAGAACAAGTCGTAGAGCTGCGTTGAAACTAAGCGAATAATTGAAAAGTGTGATCCCAAAACTCACTAAGTCCATTTGGCCATTTTTATGATTTATACATATACTGTATACTATATAAATATTGGGAAGCAAGAAGGATGATGACTTCATTGTTAAATCCAGAGCATTAGATACACACACACATATACTATATGTGATTATGTTTGAGATCTCTATCATTATACTTTAAGAATGTTTTCTTCGAAAACAACGCCAATCATTGTCTAAAAGTTTCCATTATTGTTCATGTCACTTGAAAACTCGCTCAATCCTTAGACCAGTGGATAAAAAAATACAAGCCCAATCTTTTCATAAAAAGGACTTAATGCATTTTGAAATCACATTCTTTAATTTCTCAGAGTACAGTAGTTATTACGAAGTGTGTATTGAATGACTGTAGAGGAAATATCTCTAGACAACTTGTTATTGTGGTTACACAGAAAATCCAGCTTTAAGTCTTGAGCTGGATTGCCTACCATGACATGTAATATTAAAGTGGCAGCCACACGAAAATGATCTCTCATCTTACTCTGAATAAAGCAATAACTTTCATTCAGCAGCTGCTTCCTTCTTCCCCCCCTCCCCCAACTCTAATAACTACACGACCTTTGAGCACTATGTAATTTGGATTTGTTGTACTATATTTTTTCACTTCAGTTTCTACATGAAACAGTAACATTAAAATCTGTGATCCAAGAAACGTACTCTTATTATTAGTTGTGTCTCTATACTTACTGCTCTTTATTCAGTAAATTTTATTTACGAAGATTGTTATTCTCTTGTATTCAGTGTAAGAATAAGCAAAATTGTTGTGTAGTTTAAGCAGGAAAATGTGTCGCAGCATTATAACATTATCTGTGTTTTGTTATGAATTTGATTTGTCTGATTGTTAATAATTATGCTTTCAGCCCGGAGTCATAAATTTGGTCGCCAGAGTCAAGCAAATATGGATGATGATTACGATGAAGATTATGATGGTGGAGGATACTCTGGGGGATATAATGGATATGCAGAAGGAACTGGTGACATGGGAGGTATACTATACTTTCGCCTCATTGTTTATGGGTGATGTTACAGGGTTATGGTTCAGTAATAAGAAGACTAACACCCATAAGATAATTCTGTGATTATAATTTGTCTCCTTATCTTCATAAAGTATTGATTTCTCTTTTTCTCTCTAACATCAAAAACTAGAATAACATCATTGTATAGAGCACATCTAGGTCAGAAAGCATGGGTACACATAACGGCTCGGTTAGAAAAGCCAACGTACTGTGGTAGGAACGATCATGATTTTAAAATCAAATGTAGGAAACAGAAAACGGATGTAGGTAAATTCTCATTTTTAAATACAACTATAAATGATTGGAATGACCTACCTGCAGCGGTCTTTGAGGGCTGTCCTTCCTTAAGGAGATTCAAGAATAACTTAAAAAGTTGTGTATAAAGTGCAAATTAAAATTAAGGTGACATTCAACATTTAATTTTTTAAGGTGACGTGTATTTATCTAGCCTGACGAGTTTACTTCCTTGGTTTGAATTGTAAATTATTTAAAAATAGCGTGTAAGAGGGCCTTAGGCTAGAAATGTTTAGTTTAAATGTAGTTCTGTTTATAAGTATGCATAAGGATGTAATTATTTGACTTATTTGAACTGTTGTACCAGTGAAGCGAGGTGAGTCAGTGGAGTTATGGTTTTACAGTGCAGTGAACAGTTCCGATCAGTGATAATTTATAGCGTCAATGAAATGTGTTCTATAGTATCAGTGAAATGTGTTACAGAGTGTCAGTGAAATGCGTCATAGTGCCACTACAGGGAATGAGATGAGAGTAAAGTGAAAGACTATTGAAACTTATGTAGGACCTATACATAATTATGTAGGTTGTAATGTAAAATTAGGTATTTTATTTATGTTTTATTATTATTGTGTTAAATTGTATTGTGTATTCTTATTGTATTGTGTATAAAATTGTATATGTGTTGTAAAATTGTATTGTGTATTGTAAATTTTATTATGTATTGTTTATCATTTTATTTTGTATTGTTTATATTGTATATACCACTGCCACCAGGTGCTTGCCCACTTGCAGTGTAAATAAATACATACATACATTCCCACACTTCCTCTTCCCTCTCTTTTTTTTTACCCATTTTGTTACTGTCTCCTCTTTCCTCTCTTCTTTCCATTACGTATCGTCTTTGTGCACCAGATTTTATTGTGACAACGTTTTCTAGCTCGTGTTCGAATTTAACTCATGTTATTATGTTATTGTTTTTAAAGAATTATAGATAAGGGCGCAAATAGCCATAGTAGCTAAAGGTACGGTCACACGTCGCTACTTTTGCAGCGATGCAGTACAAAAAACTGCGCAATTCTCATACTGCAACATGTGAACAACGGTGCAACCCGAAAAGTAGCGGCTGCCGAACCTGCTGCCTGCTACTTTTCCATGCTGTGCACAGCTTAAAAGTAGCGACGTGTGAACAGGGTTGCAGCCGCAGCATTTTTGATATCGGTTTTGTTGAAAATTTTGCTGCGGTTGCGACCAGTGTTGCCATCCAAATGTGCCAATGATACTTTTATTGTTTGGATGTATTTTAATGTTAGATGTGATGAAAATAAATTATTTATAACATATATATTATTTTAATGTACCGAAGTACATATGATATTTCCAAGCAGATATTCTCCGTCATATGATATGCATAAATCACTTTGTGATTTAAGACGGCGCTTATTCCGTCGGATTCCGGCCAACTAGTCACTCATATCGAGTGCACCTCAGCACATGTGTGGACTTCGGTCCTGCGTTCATAGACATCTATGACGTAGTGCAGAGGGCAGCCACCAGAGGGAACCCAAGAGTTGGAGCTTAATCTGAGACGATTCTGACCGGCATCGGAGTTGTATCCGGTGTGGCTTAGTGGATAAAGCATCAGCACGTAGAGCTGAAAACCCGGGTTCAAATCCCGGCGCCGGAGAGAATTTTTCTCCGTTCCATTACTCTTTCATCGTATGATGACGGAGAATATCTGCTTGGAAATATCATATGTACTTCGGTACATTAAAATAATATATATGATATGCGTAAATCACTTCGTGATTTAAGACGGCGCTTATTCCGTCGGATTCCGGCCAACTAGTCACTCATATCGAGTGCACCTCAGCACATGTGTGGACTTCGGTCCTGTGTTCATAGACATCTATGACGTAGTGCAGAGGGCGGCCACCAGAGGGAACCCAAGAGTTGGAGCTTAATCTGAGACGATTCTGACCGGCGTCGGAGTTGTATCCGGTGTGGCT
This sequence comes from Periplaneta americana, assembly GCF_040183065.1. Lineage (NCBI taxonomy): Eukaryota > Metazoa > Arthropoda > Insecta > Blattodea > Blattidae > Periplaneta > Periplaneta americana. The sequence goes on along the minus strand of NC_091120.1, from coordinate 182,382,602 downwards.
TAGTGGATAAAGCATCAGCACGTAGAGCTGAAAACCCGGGTTCAAATCCCAGCTCCGGAGAGAATTTTTCTCCGTTCCATTGCTCTTTCATCGTTATTTATAACAGTTATAAAATGCACAACACAGTCTGAGCATATTTTCTGACGATATAATTCACTTTTTTAATTTTCTGTAGCATAGTTTCAAACAAGAGGGTTGTCAACATTGATTACGTGAATATGCTGTTGGTTATCATTTAAGTATTAGGCATTTTTAAAAGCTTTATAGTAAAAATAATAATTTCTGAATGCTAGTTAGGACAGAAAAGCAAATAATAGATAAGTAAGCTATCACATGAGTTCCATAACAATGCGAACATAACCATAAAATGTATATTGAGAAGTCAACACTGAGATAGATGGAAACCTGCAGCATGACTGCGGCTGCAAAAGTAGCGCCTTGTGTGTGAACAGACTCGCAACCTCCAGTTGCAACTTTTGCAGCACTCGGGTTGCGCAGCACGAAAAGTAGCATGCAGCACGCTACTTTTGGCTTACGTGTGAACACGACACGCAACTTTTGCAGCTGCAGTACAAAAGTTGCGCAGCAAAAGTAGCGACGTGTGACCGTACCTTAACACATCCTTTTCAAACCCCACTATCTAAGTAACTTACATATATATTGTCGCTTAAGGTGCAAATGTTCATATCTCACAAAATCATAATTTTACAGAATGAAAAAGCTGTTCTTTGTTGCCGTTAATTCATGCTTATATGGTATTGAAATTTTTACTCTTTCGCAATTAATATTTAACTGTGGTTTACGAGATCTTGCAGGTAGATGTGCTTCACTTTGACGAATTAACAGTACCAAAAACTCAATTTCGAAAATTTTAAGGCTTACGAGTATTTGTACCTTCAGTGACGATATGTTATGTTTTATTTTTTGTTTGCCTTCTTGCAGTCTCAATATTCGAAAATGATTTTTCTGAAATTATTTTGGTGCCTTTCTTTGCTAGATACTAGCCTCTTCATTTTCTTCTGCTCCTGCCTGCATGGGAGTGTATTCATTGAAAGTGGGTTTGTTTATTTAAACTTGTTAGCTGTTTAATTCGTTTCCGAATTGTGGTAGATGACATTCCTTGTAATCTGATTTTGAATCTATTAATAGCACTGTGAAAGTTATGTTCCACTTTCCAATTAGATTCAGGCTCTGATGACGATGATGATGATGACTATGAGGACTCTGGAGAGGAGTCAGACGATGATGCTGATGAGGCCGAAGAAGAAGCAGCAGCATCATAGAACATAAACTTGGCAGAGAACGTCTGTTGTGGCAGCAGAGGAAATGTGCGTTTTGCACTCGGTAAGTCTACAGTATAAATATTTCTCAACAGTAGCTTTGAACAAGAAAGCTGGAATTGGAGTTTTTTCTTGTTAACATGTGTAGATTAGCAATGAGCTGTCACAGCTCGTAATCAAAGGCTTTGAGGCAGAACTATCCTTACAAAATTCTAGAAATTTGTTTTTAATACAGTAGAATCTCTATTACCGTTGTAATGAAGGGGTTAATCGAAAAAATCGGATAATCCGTATCATGAAAGATTTTGTAGTTTCCTCCATGTTCTTGTATTTAACTCTCTATTTAGTGGATCAGAAGTTCACTAATTCAAGTATGGTTGTCAACTACAGGTTTTTAAGGGACAAGGAAGCCCTTTGTAATGACTGTCTCAGGAAAGATACGAATAAAGGAGGTCTCATGTTGTAGATTTACATACTTTTTTTTACACTTTATTCATTTCAATTGTGCAGTTTTAACTCCAATCTCGTATTCTGATGCGAGATGAGCCACAGTTTCTCTTTCTCAAACCATTCAATTATTTCCATGTTTTTCGATACTTAGCACAACACGTTTCCTGTTAACACCCATGGAAGACATTTTATATACAAGTTATTTTATAGGACGGCAATTCGAACATTAGACAATGCTGTGTAACGATAAAGGCTTGTAATAACACTCTCTAGCAAAAACATATGCAGAACCTAGTAATATGATGTATAAAACAGTACTTCATATATATTATTTATTTCTGAAGAAAATAAAGACACAGTTGGATAATCCGCCAATCGGTTAATCGGGTGACGGATAATCAGGGTTCTACTGTAATAGGATTTAGAATTTAAATTAATAGGAAACACTTCGAAATTGTACTCTGTCCATTCAGTAATGACAGCCAACATACTTGGAACTGTTGATATCAATAGATGTTTTTCAGATATATAGTAGATTGCAATCTCCAACTAGGAATCTGTTGATGGCTCCTTCAATCAGCTGTTACAGCCGACATTTGCATTTTTATTTTTTTACGTACAGGTGGAAGGAAATCTATAATATTAATTCACAAAGGTAATACATCAAGTCAATGTGAACAAGTTTTACCAAGTAAGTTTTTTGATACGTCCAATAGTTTTGAGAATACGAAATGTAACGTGTTGCAACACTCCTTGAAGTCATTGATTGCTCCACAGTGGAGGTGAGTGTAACTGCAATCATCCACTCTGCAAGACTTGCAAGAGGAGAATGTAAACAAAAACGTCTCATCAGATACGTTTCGATCAAATTACTGTACCTTCATAACACTATACACATTACTGTAAACTTAATTTCTTTTCTAAATTAAATTATTTTTAATTTCTTCAAAGATAATAACTTAAATGGAGAGTGAGTTACAGAATATGTAATCGTAATAATGTTACTTTGAGTTTACATCAAATGTAAAGAATCTTTAAAGGAAATAGGCCTAGTTTTGTTTTTTAAGAATGTACATTCTTCAGTATTTTCTAATTACGTAAAAAGCAAAGAAATCAACAGATACTGTGAATGTTAAATAACTTTCATGGTATTAAATTTAGAGTTATGGTGGTTATAGCGTAATAAAGAATGTTAAAAACCAAACAATTTGCGTAATTAATTGATTCATTACTCTCTGTTTTTATCTACATTAATTTGAACGAAACGTATCTGATGAGACGTTTTTGTTTACATTCTCCTCTCGCAAATCTTGTGGAGTGGATGATTGCAAAATTACACTCACCCCCACTGCAGAGCAATGACGTCAAGGAGCATTGCAACATGTTACATTTCATATTCTCAAAATTATTGGACATATCAAAAAACTTATTTCACAAAACTTGTTCGCATAGACTTCTGGTCTTACTAAATAAACCGTGTATAATTTTTATATGAGATTTATGCAGCGTTGAGACAGAAAATGTTATTAATAAACCATGCATAAGCGATGGATGTATAAACAGTCTGTAACTGTACAATGGGAATTGCTTTGCATTAGTTATATACATGAAACCCCTTGTTTAAGCATTGTATATAGAGAAAAAATGGCCGCCCCTCTAACAGCTGTTCGTATCGACTGTCATTTTATGATGATGGATGCCTTGTAATCATAGAACACACCAAAGAGCACAGAATAAAAAGAATAATATTGCTGTAGCTTGTACTCTTTGACCAAAATATAGTGTGGTAATCGATCAGAGCCAGTAGTACTATCGATACTTTAACACAGAACACTAGAGCGCTCTACTGGATGCAATAGAGAACCTCAGATATTCTATTACCTTTCGTAATGAAGTAATGACGAAACTATGACGTAGCTGTGTAACAGTCATACTGTTATACACGACGTATGTAGTGATTATTAGTAAGGAATTTACACACGACTTATAAACGAGCTACTCATTGTATAAGACAGTTAAACGTCTGTATATAGGGTTTTTATTAGTAAGACTGTTCATCTAATATCACTGTCAATGTAATAGGTTTCCTTCCACCCTGTATTGCTTTACTAAAAATACTACTACCACCAAATGCTGTACTGTGTGCATTATTTTTTTAGGTCTTTTTAAATGAGGTGTATTTAAGAAAATTTGCTATCAGGATTTTCTTTAAACCTCGATATCTTTGGGGGAAATATTTTTTTTGTTAGAAATCACAGTTTTCACCTGCTTTTATATTTTACTATAAAATGTTTCTTTGCTGTTGAATGATCTGAAAAAAAAATGAATAGCAGGTTATGTTTCAGGGAGTTTGAAAGGTATGTGAAGCAAATTTCAGGCAAATATTTTTAAATTTGTAGAAGTAGTGATTTTTCAGAATACAATCTAAATTTATAAAAGTATTAATAGAATAATCAGAACAGAGTAGAGGTGCTTTGTGAAATTGGCACAATACCTAAATGATTGACTGAATAACATTAATCATAAAGAGTTTTACTTGTAATATACTTTACATTAATTTCTTCTCTATCATTTAAGAGAGTAATTGCATAAAGAACTTCTTATTCTTTTGTTAAACTTTGATGCTAATGATATATTTTTTCTTTTGCAGGTGTTTGCCCTGAGAGCCACAAGAGTAAGAACTGTTCTGGTTTCTTTGTTAAAGTTTTATTAACTGAATTCTAAAATGAAATATAATAAATTTATCATGTATATTTATGTTACTGAGTACATTGTTTTTGTTGAGTCTTTCTTCATATCTTGCACAAGACAATCTTTAACAAAACAAAACTGAGTTTATTTAATTATCAGGTTGAATGAAATATTAGTTTAACGAAATTGTACTTTATCGTTGGAAAATTTAATATGTGATTTTACAGTGAAATGAAGCTATAATAATAAAATCCGACTCGAATCCAGCAGGAGTACATTGAATTGTTCCAGTAAATTCAGGGAATTCTTTGGTCAGAATTTATAATTAAATGAAACCAAGTTATCTTGAAATATAATTGTGATATTATTAAACATTATATTCTTTTGAGAAGATTAACTCCGTACGTAGATGAAATTATTGGGGATCATCAGTGCGGTTTTAGGTGTAATAGATCGACTATTGATCAGATTTTTTGTATTCAACAGATATTGGAGAAAAATGGGAGTATAAGGGTACAGTACAGCAGTTATTCATAGATTTCAAAAAGGCGTATGACCCAGTTAAGAGAGAGTTTTATTAATACTCTTATTGAATTTGGTATTCCCAAGAAACTAGTTCTATTTATTAAAATGTGTCTCAGTGAAACTTACAGCAGAATCCGTATAGGCCAGTTTCTATCTGATGCTTTTTCAATTCACTGCGGGCTTAAAGCAAGGAGATGCACTATCACCTTTACTTTTTAATTTCGCTCTAGAGTATGTCATTAGGAAATTTCAGGATAACACAGAGGGTTTGAAATTGAATGGGTTATCAGCTTTTTGTCTTTGCAGATGACGTGAATATGTTAGGAGAAAATCCACAAATGATTAGGGAAAACACGGAAATTTTACTTGAATCAAATAAAGAGATAGGTTTGGAAGTAAATCCCGAAAAGACAAAGTTATGATTATGTCTCGTGACCAGAATATTGTACGAAATGGAAATATAAAAATTGGAGATTTATCCTTCAAATAGATGGAAAAACTCAAATATCTTGGAGCAACAATAACAAATATAAATGACACTCGGGAAGAAATTAAATGCAGTATATATATGAGAAATGCCTGTTATTATTCGGTTGAGAAGCTTTTGTCATCTAGTCTGCTGTCAAAAAATCTGAAAGTTAGAATTTATAAAACAGTTATATTACTGGTTGTTGTGTATGGTTGTGAAACATGGAGTCTCACTTTGAGAGAGGAACAGATATTAAGGGAGTTTGAGAATAAGGTTCTTAGGAAAATATTTGGGGCTAAGAGGGATGAAGTTGCAGGAGAATGAAGAAAGTTACACAACGCAGAACTGCGCACAATGTAAAGGATTTACAATATTTAAGATGTAAAATCATACATAGATCTACTTTCATCAATTACCTAATCTAACAATGTAAGAATACCTTTTAATCTTCTACATCAAAACCCAGAAATTCATCTCCAGAGGTAAATGAAGAGTCACTTGAAACCTCTTCTGAATCAGAATCTAAGTCCTCGTACAACAAATTGTCCTTTGTACCATCCAGTACATTACTAAAGCCACACTTCTTAAGTGGTTTTAACCGCTGTCTAAGTGCATCTTATACGCCAGAAATTACAGTGTATAGTCCTTTATACTGCAATTCCATTTTTTACTCCTGCATTAACAATAATAACAAGATTGATAATGCTTTGGATAAACATGTGACTTCTATTTCACTTTGTATTAAGACATGTTAAAAGTGAGGTACAGTATTAAGAAATCTTCAGTGGACAAACCTTTAAAATGCGAAAAGAAAAATCAAATAGGAGGAATTTGCTGTCCTAAATAAAAAATTGAAGATGAGATAATGACGTCGTATATTATCAAGTGTGTGCAAAACAAAATAGTTTTTAAAATGAGACGACATAGTTCCTTAAATTTTTCTTCTTCAGTTGGCATATAATTAATCAATCATTACACTTTTCAATTTAAAAAACTATTTCATTTTCTGGTATCAATTTTTGAAATTATTTTAGTTTTTTTTATATATATATTCTCGTATTTTTAGTATCTCAACGTGCAATTAATATTAGAGGAGAAAAATTCGCACCGCCGCCGGGGATCGAACCCGGGTCCTTGTTTCTACATACCAAGCGCTCTCGCCATTGAGCTACGTTGAAGTCCAATCCACAGCACCGGGTCGAACTCCCCTCCTCCAGTGTTTTTCTCTTTGTGGCCTGACTCCAAGTTGGACATGTATGTTGACATTTTATATTAAGTCAACTGCCATTATACAAGGAGTGCACTCAATTGAGTGACTTGATGGCCGGGATTCCACAGTAATGTGCACAGTAAACTGTACAGAAATATGCATTGTTGCTAGAACAATCTACGTAAAGATTATTATTTTTTTGGTCCTACAGAATATATATGTTATGGTGCTGTGGATTGGACTTCGGCATTGCTCAATGGTGAGAGTGCTTGGTATGTAGAACCAAGGACCCGGGTTCGATCCCTGGCGCCAGAGCGAATTTTTTTCCTCTAATATTAATTGTGGAAAAATTCAAATATCTTGGAGCAACAGTAACAAATATAAATGACACTCGGGAGGAAATTAAACACAGAATAAATATGGGTAATGCATGTTATTATTTGGTTGAGAAGCTTTTATCATCTAGTCTGCTGTCAAAAAATCTGAAAGTTAGAATTTATAAAACAGTTATATTACCGGTTGTTCTGTATGGTTGTGAAACTTGGACTCTCACTTTGAGAGAGGAACATAGGTTAAGGGTGTTTGAGAATAAGGTGCTTAGGAAAATATTTGGGGCTAAGCGGGATGAAGTTACAGGAGAATGGAGAAAGTTACACAACACAGAACTGCACGCATTGTATTCTTCACCTGACATAATTAGGAACATTAAATCCAGACGTTTGAGATGGGCAGGGCATGTAGCACGTATGGGCGAATCCAGAAATGCATATAGAGTGTTACTTGGGAGACCGGAGGGAAAAAGACCTTTGGGGAGGCCGAGACGTAGATGGGAGGATAATATTAAAATGGATTTGAGGGAGGTAGGATATGATGATAGAGACTAGATTAATCTTGCACAGGATAGGGACCAATGGCGGGCTTATGTGAGGGCGGCAATGAACCTTCGGGTTCCTTGAAAGCCATTTGTAAGTAAGTAATATTAATTGTTACCATAACAGATATATTCTGTAGGACAAAAAAAAAATCTTTACGTAGATTCTCAACATGCAGTTTACATTATGACTATTAGTAAAGAAAGAAATCTTTAGGATATTGTTTATTGTTAATAAAATAACATTGACAGAAATACAATCTTAGTTCTTCCCTGAAGGAGTAAAAAACTCGTGCTCAGGGAGATATCTAAACACAAAGATAATTTTTTGACACAAACTGGGTCAAGAAAAAAAAAATTTACAGGAATAAATTAAATTTAAAAATACAATTTCAATTTTAACAATTTAAGTCATACAAATACATATACATATTAAATCAATATATATTCTTTAAAAATTAAATTCCTAACGCTATTTTTGAAATTCCTGATACTAAACTTTTCCAAATTTGGGTATTTATCAATTATTTTATTGTATAACCTTGGACCAAAGTAGGTACCATGGCTCAGAAGATATATATATGTCGTCGTTTTCTAATGCCAGGCGTTTGACAACAAAGTCATTAGAAGAGATATATATATATCTTACTTTACTTGGTTATTTAATGACGCTGTATGGGATTTTTACATTGAAAAATCCATAGTGACTCTTGTGGTGGACAAGGTCGCAGTTGGGGTTTTTCTCGGGCTTCTCCCGTTTTTCCCCAAATTAGGCATTTACATAATTCCGTCAACATTTCTCCATTTCGTTATCATTCCGTAGCATTTCCCAAACGCCGGCTGGCAACGCATGGAGGGTGCTGCCCTAGGGACGAGTGGGGTTGCCTGCTCGAAACCTGGGCACACAGAGAACCTTAGTGTAGTCAGCCGGTGTGGGTTTGGGAATGCATCACCAGAGGGTTAGCGCAATAGATCTTAACAGGTCGCAGTGTTGGGCCATAGTGCTCCCCTCCGTTAAATTCAATTCAATAATGATGCTGTATAGACTACTGGTTTATTCAGCATCAATGAAATTGATGATAGTGAGATAAGGCCGAGAATTTTCCATAGATTACCTGACATCTTAGAGTTGGGGAAAAAACCCAACCAGGTAATCAATCCAAGCGGGAATCAAACCCACACCTGAGCGTAACTCCAGCTACTGCCTGAACTATGTCGGTGACTCTTCGGGATATTCACGGAAATCATGGAATGAAACTGTAATAGACTCCTAGCCCTTACACATGAAAGGAAGAAGAAGAAGAAGATTACTCTCTGTAATTACTTTAATATTATCATTATTGCTTTATTTATATTATAAAAGTACTAATGGCTTGTGCAGCAAATGCTGCAAACTAAGTTCGTTAGACGTTCAAATAAAAATTTTTCAGATGTATTTTCAGTGAAAAATATCAGACATTTTGAAAGTTATTTGCTTCCATAATAATGGAACATACTACCTTCCAGTGTTATTTTTATGCCAAATACTTTTTCTTGAACCTACCACCTTCAGTTTTTTTAGTTTCAACACGAAAACACAAGTAAAAATGTCAGGACGATCAGTGGGTTTTTCATGTGGAAGTAAAGCAATAGCTATTTCAGGTCATTATGGATTGTAGGTGAAAGTTAAAGAAAGTCAGGTTTGCTATGCTTTGGAACAAGAGACATACGATCTTGGTGTAGCTACTGCATGTAGAGCTTGAAATGTAGAGGGTAAAATCATTTTATCCTCCTAAGAGATCTTGCTGAAATGATCAGGATACTACAAAATTTTCTAGGCCTCTTACTATATCAGTAAGTAATACCATCTTTCCTTAGGAACTGTAATTTTTGCGCTCTCTCGAGCCAATACTGAATCTACACCACACTGCCATTAAATATATGAAAAAGACCCAACCCACTTGATTAATAACTATAAAATATTTGATTTTAATAATAACATTATTATCTTACGCACGTTTTGTAGTTTATATAGAAACATCACGGCATTAACTGTAATAATAATAATTAATTTCTAATGGTAATAATGTCATCAGACCACCTCAAGTTCTGTAGTTTTTAATATCCAATACACAGCTGTACTTAGAAAATTACACACCGCAGATTCAGACCTGTAAATTATTTAGCAAGTTTTTAATAACCAATTGAATTTGAACTCTAAATATGTCAGCAATCCTGCAGTTCATGGCCTTCGTGTAATAGGCTATTGTTTATTGTAGTGTGTGTTTTGTTTTATTTTGAAATGCAATTAGTTCTCAAAACTGACGAAAGATTGATTTTGGAAAATAGGAAAATTATGTAGGAAAACTGACATTTCACTGAAAATTACTATTTTTCTGAAAAACTTTGGGTTCCAAGCTTTAAAATGAGGGGTCATTTATTAAAATCTGTTCAGCCGTTGTCCTGTAATTTCCATTACAAGTTCAAATTATATATATAAATTTTATATATTTTGTATATATTGTCAGAATAATGCAACAACTCAAGAAATTCTTAGTGCGTTGTGAAGAATATGCACAATAGAGAAGTAGACACATGATAGAGACTTGGTTCCCTCATCCATGATTAGGTAAGTTCACAAAATGACTGCTACTGACCCACTGGAAAAACTAGACATTATTCATGAGGTCCCTCCTAGAAAAAATTGATGTGTGTTGTGTCACAAGCTGGGGAAGAATTGTTGGATTCCCCCCCCCCCCCTTGGCACAGTTAATGCTGTTTGGTATGTGAATCTTATTTTACATCCCTTTTGTCAAGAGTTGATCGAGATGGATCGAAATTATGTATTTTTTCAACAATTCCACCATCGCTCAAATTAATCAAGTGTTCTAGGACAGTGTCATTAGTGTTAATCTGTGGTCCCCTGAATCCCTCTGCTTGATTCATGTGATTTTTAATTTTGGGATCTAAAGTGTACAAGACAAAAGAAGACGTCATGCATAATATTTGTCAGGAAACTGCATCAACTTGATGGGAGATTGAGCAAGTGATGAACATGTTATGCAGTTTCAGCATGTTCTTGGTTAAATTGGGTGAATGCTTACATTTTATTACCAGAGTCAACTTAGCACACTGCATTTCTGCTTGGTGACATTATTACATTAAAAGAATATAAAAGTGACGAGTTCAAGAATTTCTGAACACAAGTGAAACTCAGGGGTGTAATTACAGAGTGACTGGACTGGTAAATGTCCAGGGGCCCACCCATTATTAGTATTACTTTTTATTTATTTTTTTTTTTGTAAGAGCTTTCTTTACATTAAATATATAAAATACATTCATTTATTTTATTCCATAGATTTTACATGAGCAATGAAGCTTTAAGATGTGGAACAAGTCAAAATTTTACAATATTACAATTACAATTTTTACAAATTTTTACAGTTTTACAATTTAGTAATTTTCTACAATTTTTACAATTTTGTGCAATATTTTTACTTTGGCGAGATGTAGTGAGATGAGGTGAGGTCCGAGGATTCGCTAAAATATTATCTGGCATTTGCCTTTTGGTTGGGGAAAACCTCGGAAAAACCCAACCAGGTACTCAAATCAAAGGGATTGATGCCGAGGACTTGTCCTAGACCATCCAGCTTTAGTCCCACGGCTGTGGAAAACATGGCATTTATTTCTGTGTATACAATCTATTAATCGAATTTGAAAGAAGTAATCATCTCATAAGATTTTTTTTATAGAAAAAGTACAATGTAAGCCTGAAGGCTCCTTTCATAAAGATAGTAATGGTAGAAGTCTTTCAGAAAAGTGTTGTTACAGAATTTCGAAATCAGGTCTAAAAATTGAAAGAACTTGATTGTTATTCACCTGTTCTTAAGAAGCCATTTTGTGAATCATGATGGTGTTTTGGAGAGATTAAAAAATTTCAGTGTGTTTGGATAAATGGTTATTGTAGTTGGAAGCATATAAATGCAATAAATATTTATAAATCTTCAAAATAAACACTTTGATTCCCATTTTGTGTATGAGCAATGGCATTTACATAGTACGATGGATGAGCAACTTGAAACAATTATAAAGAAACACAGACTTCTTAATGTTACCTTCATTCTTGCAATCTACCCTTCCGAGGACACAGACAAAAGATCGGTATTGAAGAAGGTAGCATGAAAATTTAATTTTAGCATTATAGAATTGCTAGCTAAGTATGATCCAGTTTTATATTAAGTATGGTACTCTAACAGATTAAATAGTGTACAAAATGAAGTTATTAACTTATTGTTTTTGAAAGTGGAGAGAAATGTATTGAATGAAATAAAGGAGGACCTTTTCTATTCTATTGCAATGGATACCACCCAAGAGAGATCAGCTAAAGGAAATTTATCCTTAGTGTCCGATTCAAAAAGATGAGAATGGAATACTGAAAGCATTGAAAATCAAAGAATCTGCAGTATTAAATTATCCTTAAAATATTATACGTAGCATGTATGTGCGAATCCAGAAATCCATACAGAGTGTTAGTTGAAAAGCCTGAGGGGGAAAAAGACCTTTGGGGAGACCGAGACGTAGATGGGAGGATAATATTAAAATGGATTTGAGGCAGGTGGGATATGATGGTAGGGACTGGATTAATCTTGCTCAGGATAGGAACCAATAGTGGCCTTATGTGAGGGCAGCAACTGACCTTCAGGTTCCCTAAATGCCATTTGTAAGTACATTTCTGAATTTCAACTAGAAATAAATTCTGAATATATATTTTGTATATTAATTGGGTAATTTCATAGAAGACGGGCACTTGGTTGAATATAGTAAGTATTACCAACTTCTTTATTTCAGAGTTAAATGTTAGTGATCTTTTAGTGACTTTTACATGTTAGTTCTAGGTTTTTGTACTAGGTGTCGCCGTGATTTTCTTTTAATTTTATTGGTTATAGTTGTCATTTGTTCTAGAATTTTCGTTAATTTTGAATGGATAATGATGTTATCAGTTGTTCTTGGTTGTTTGACGTGAGTGGTGTTATGTTGTGTCTGATGGCTAAAGCTATTGAAAGTTTCTCATTTTCTGATTTTTGTGATTTTCTTTCGATTTGATTGGTTATAGTTATCATTTATTCTAGAATTTTCATTAATTTTTCATGAATAATGACGTTGTCCTGTTGTTCTCGGTTGTTTGACGTGAGTGGTGTTACATTGTAGATTTGTCTGCATTTGTCGAATGTGCATCATCATGCTTACGAAAAGCCACTTTTCAGTGCCAATAATTTATTTTATGTGCAGAAGGTTGGAATTTTGAAGTAAGAGGGAAAGGAAGGAAACCGTGTTATGAAATTTATCTATTAAATTTTGTGTCGATTTTGGTTTAGTTCTTTCGCTGGTGAAGAAGGATTGTGTTGAATGTTGAGAAGAAAACTGTTTTTCTGTGGTTTAAAGGAATTATTTACTGAATTTTCTGTAGAAGTTAAGATGTAATAAGTGTTCGAAGAGAATTTCATTTAGTGTAAACACGTAGTATATTTATGCAAAGTTGACTGTACGACAAAGTGTTGGTTTAGTTCTTTGTTGCCTGCATGGTTTAAGTTTAGATTGCCTTAAAGCCGGTGTCATTTATACTGGAAGTGAAGAGGTTGTCGTTGAAGACGTCGATGAGAATTGAATTTTATTTGATAAGATGATAAATTATTATGTTTTGTTTTGTGTTTTAGTGATTTGTGGGGGTAAAGTACGGACGAAAACTGCCAGAAAAGTACTACCAACTATGAAGTTCGAATCCCACCAAAAACCATAAAAATCAAAGATGAAAAATTAAACAGATTTTCATTTTTTGAAGGGCTTGTTCTTCTTTAAAAATATGAATATATATTTGATTTTCCATCTTTGATTTTGTGATGTCTGGTGACATTTGAACTTCATAGTTGGCAGAACGTTTTGGTAGTTTTCGTCAGCCATGTTGGATTTTGCCCGTCTTCTAGGAAATTACCATTAATTGTATTTAGAGTTATGCATGGTACGTATAGAAATTATTCAGATGTTATAAAATGTGTAAATGTATTATTTTCTAGAACTCAAAAATGGTGGGGGACCCATCTTAAAAACCTTTCCACGGGCCTCCAAACTCTAGTTAGGTACGCCACTGTTCAAACTAGTATTTTTTAAAGCTTTATTGTCTAATTCCTTTATTTACTGTGATATCAGTTAACTTGTTATTGAACTCTATAGTGTTCTAAATAAAATTGTTACGTATAGGCCTATCTATTCTTACATGTTGATGGAAAGCAGAATTTAAATTCATATGTTTTTAATGTACAAAATGAACAGTAATCAAGATAATGAGTAAGTTGGGTTAGAAGTGATTAGTAACGTGTTAGCTGCATATTTAGTGGGTACCGGTATTATTTTGTAATCTGGTAGGCATGGGTCGACCTTGGATTAGCAGTAGACACATCATTGGCAGAAGGACACATACTGTACGTACGAGGTCGAAAAACTTTAGTGGAATTAACGGTGTGGAAAATTGCCTTGCTTTGTAATCTAGCATCAAAACTGTGTGTTTTCAATCTTCTTCAACCGCCACTTGGCTACATATTCATAGAACTTCTTATTCTGCTTTACCTCCCCTTTTATCCGACATATATCAGTGCGGGTAGGGGGAGTAGTTCGTACACTATTTTTCTCATTAAACACCTTAAAAGGTTACTACTTTGTTTTCATAGTTTCAGATGCAATATGATAGAAGCTTGTAATTTCGTTCTCGTTTTAAAACTAAAATATAATGAAATATAATGAATGATGAAATATTAATTGCGATTACTTTCATTATTTGTATGTTGGTAATGCTGCTCTCTGGCGCACTACGTTTGTATTTTGTTTCAGTCCAGCCTCACATGTTTCGGCGTTTTACAGAGAAAGAGTAGTGTGTGTCTAGCAGAATTGCTATGGAATCTTTACAGACCGGTCAACTGTCAGGAATACAAAAAGATGAATTAATGGAACAAGTAAAGCAACAAATTGCAGTTGCCAACGCACAAGAATTACTTACGGTATATTTCATGTGTTATGACACGTTCAATTTTACTTATCAGGGGTTAGTTTCAAACTTGAAACCCCATGCAATGTTGAATTTTAGGGTGTGGAGCTCTAAATCTTACAATATCTTTTCAGAAAATGACGGAAAAATGTTTCAAGAAATGCATAAATAAGCCTGGAACGTCGTTGGATAGTTCAGAACAGGTATTTGTTATAAATAAGGGCTAGGTCAGGAGCACCCTCAGTTGGGAGTAAGTGCAAACTACAGACCCCTACTGAGAAGCAGGCTTTTTATCTAGGCCTATGTAGATTTTTTTTTATTGTGTTCACGAGTATGTATATTTTCCTTGTGCATTGATTTCGTTACAAAATATCGCGTGCAAGATTATCAACACAGAATGTTATTCTTAAAAATTAACACCATGGGTATCGAAGAAGTTTTTTTGCTCCTACTGAGATTAAAAAGTTCGGTTGCTCCTGGCCTAGGCTAAATATTTTAATATCATGGGTATTGAATTATTAGTAAATTACATATTGTGTTAGAAACCTATATTTTATTGTGATTGATGTTAGGTATTTATTAATATTGAGTCCAAAGTATATTGGCCGCTTTGAGTAATTACATATAACTAAAAATCAGAACTATCTTACTTAATGCATATGCGTCAGTGTGATTTGAGATTGGTTTGTGCTTGATCTGCAAATCTTCCTGACAGTCAGAAAATGCGTTTGGTGATGTTTGATAATGCTGCAAAAATGCATGACTTTATCAGCAAGTAATCAGAGTTTGAAGCTATATCTGCATAAACAGTGAAGTTATTGTGCGCATGCTCACTGGAAACTGCTGCAGAAACAAAACTTTTATCCAATGAAGTGACAAATACGCACTTTTTGAATTAATCTTTTATTTTTCCCTGCTTATCTATAATGATTATTAAAATATACTGTGAAATGTAATTACCCACATCTTTAATACATTAGATTAGTAAATTATTTTAGAGCATACGAATGTTCTTGCAGGACTGACTTGAAATTAATTTCAAATTGATCGCTGCTGATCATACACGATAGTTGAGGTTGGAACAGTTTTTAAATAGTTGTCAAACCATCACAAATTCGAGAAATAAACCATGTAGCCTAGTAACAAGGCTGATAGGTACACAGTGAACTTTATAGTAGTAGATGCAAGGCTTTTAACTAGAAAATAATGCAGTAGTATTGGTTCGAATCTGTATTAACAGAACTGTAAAGATAATGAATACTGTTTCGGAAACTCATTTTAAACATATCAGCATGTTAAATCGTAAATAACTAGAAACTGAACACAAATGTAGTATTTCTTCTTCTGATTTTCCACTTTGGGAGGTTGCCTATGTTAGTTTCCACAGTCTCCGGTTGTACCAGTCTCCTACTTGAGTCCCTTCTCATCCATTACTTACTTACAAATGGCTTTCAGAGAACTCGGAGGTTCATTGCCGTCCTCACATAAGCCTGCCATCAGTCCCTATCCTGAGCAAGATTAATCCAGTACCTAGCATCGTATCCCACCTTCCTCAAATCCATTTTAATATTATCCCATCTGAGTCTCGGCATCCCTAAAGGTCTCTTTCCCTCAGGTCTCCCAACTAACACATTACTGTATATCCTACATTTCTGGATTCACCCATATGTGCTACATGCCCTGCCCATTTCAAACGTCTGGATTTAATGTTCCTAATTATGTTAGGTGAAGAATATAATGGGTGCAGTTCTGCATTGTGCAACTTTCTCCATATTCCTGTAACCGGTAATATAATTGTTTTATAAATTCTAACTTTCATTTTCTTTTTAAAACAGACTTGATGACAAAAGCTCTCAACCGAATAATAGCATGTGTTTCCCATATTTATGCTGTGTTTAATTTCCTCTCAAGTGTCATTTATATTTGTTACTGTTGCTCCAAGGTATTTTAATTTTTCCACTTCTTCAAAGGATAAATTTCCAACTTTTATATTTCCATTTCGTACTATGTCTGCTTGTCCATTACTTGGTGAATATATGTTTCCCATGTTAAGATGGGTCTGCCTCTTCCTCCTCTTTTCAGCAGGATACCAACTCAGTATTCTCTATGCCCATCTATACTCTTGCATTCTTTGGATGTGTCCATACCATTATACTGCTCTAACATCTAAAGTTTTTGTAATTGATGAAGTAACGACCATTCTGTCCCACATCATTTCGTTTCTTACTTTACTGTTCAACCAGGAGATCAACCGTGAAAGGAATGTGCTTACTATTGCGTCATCTATTGGAGCAAAGTAGATAGATAATATTGTCGTTATAACATCAATTTAAAAACCATGCGCTCTCCTGCATTTGTTATTTCCTGTATGGAGGGATTAAAAGACCAGAAGATTAACAGTAATCTAATTTTGTAACTAGGGTAGTATAAATATGTATCTATCAATGTTATTGTTTGTGCTGTGAGAGCTAGCCAACAGAGATATGAGTACCCACATGTGTGACCTTATGACATCTTATGACAACAGCATTCATTCACAGCATTACCCCGCTTCGTCTCATTCCTCAGAGACTTTCTCGTGGTTGGAGTACAGTATCTTCCCTTGTAAGTTGTAGGCATCTTCTCATATAGGCTAGTCCATTTCTACTGTTCGAATTTTATTTTTTATTTTAGTTGTAATTGGCCACATTTCTACTCCATATAAAACAATGTTTTCTACTATACTATGAAAAATTGTTTTCTTAACTTCTAAACTAATATTTTTATTCCATATCAACTCATGTAATGTTTTTGCTGTTCTCTTTCCCAGAGCTATTCTAGTCTCTCAATTTGTATTACATGGACCCCAAATATTAAAAGTATTACATTTTCTTATAACTTCTGTTTCCAAATTCTCATGTATTTTTATTTCCGTTCCAGAGCATTTTCTATAGGCTACCATGTTTCTAGCACTTGTAAAGTTGAAAAGTAGTGGTGATAAACCATGTCCTTGTTTGATTCCATTAGTTGTTATACAGGGTGTTTTCCTATTTTTTGTGCTTCTGTACTGTAATAGATTTTGTTTACCATCTTTTACATTCATTCGTCTCATTGCTGATCATAACCTAGATCTGGGAATACTATAGTAGGTTTTGGTTAAGTCCAAAAGTCTGGATTCTGACAAAGCGAGTATCCGCCATTTTGAATAATTAAATTATGCATTTAAATTCATGTTAGAAAATTAAAAATTATTTTAATATATAAGGTTTGCTGTGTATTAATTTAAAATTGAGTATCAGCTATTTGCAATACTAATACTTACTTATGGCTTTAAGGAACCCGGAGGTTCATTGCCGCTCTCCCATAAGCCCGCCTTCAGTCCCTATCCTGAGCAAGATTAATCCAGTCTCTATCATCATATCTCACCTCCCTCAAATTAATTTTAGTATTATCCTCCCATATACGTCTCGGCCTCCCCAAAGATCTTTTTCCCTCCGGCCTCCCAACTAACACTCTATATGCATTTCTGGATTCGCCCATATGTGCTACATGTCCTTCCCATCTCAAACGGCTGCATTTAATGTTCCTAATTATGCCAGGTGAAGAATACAATACATGCAGTTCTGTGTTGTGTAACTTGCTCCATTCTCCTGTAACTTCATCCCTCTTAGTCCGAAATATTTTCCTAAGCACCTTATTCTCAAACACCCTTAGCCTCAGTTCCTCTCTCAAACTGAGAGGTCAAGTTTTACAACCATACAGAACAATCTGTAATATATATATTCAGGATTCTACAGCTACTGCCGTCTTCCTGTGCCAATCCTCCAAAGCTTTCTGTCTTGTGCGTCTTCAGTCCTCAACCCCCTCTTGTGCATGACCTCCATTACTTCGTTGTCCCCAAGTTCTTTTTGGTCTACCTCTTCCTCTTCTTCCTGCAGGTTTCCACTGGTAAATTTGTTTAGGCCATCTATCTTCGCCCATTCTCATCAGATGACCAAACCACTTCAAACTCTTATTTTCTATTCTATTCAACACTGTCTCTTCAGCATCCATTCTATGCCTAACTTTTTCATTTTTAATGTGGTCCAAGTGGGAGACTCTAGCACTTCGTCTCAAATAATCCATTTCTACGGCCAAAATTATTTTTCTATAATATGCATTTGTTACCCATATTTCACTTCCGTAGTTTAATACAGACAACCGGTAATATAACTGTTTTATAAATTCTAACTTTCAGTGTTTTTGAGAGCAGGCTAGATGACAAAAGCTTCTCAACCGAATAATAACAGGCATTTCTCATATTTATTCTGTGTTTAATTTCCTCCCAACTGCCATTTATATTTGTTACTGTTGGTCCAAGATATTTGAATTTTTCCACTTCTTCAAAGATAAATTTCCAATTTTTATGTGCAATAAGAAAAATAAAATCATATGGTCAATTTTTCAGTGCTCAAATCTGTATCTACTCCCTTAAATATACGTACCTAACCTACAGATTGCATATTCTACCGAGAATAAAGAGAATTGATTTTATTCAGAATGACCACAGAAACAAGCTGTGTAAATGTTGTTGTTGTTTTCTAATGCCAGGCATTTGACAATAAAGTCATTTGACCTCTTGCACTCCAATATTTTTCAAAGATATTGTCATGACCAGCCACTGAAGCACAGATTTTGAGGTGTTCCGAATCCATTTCTTGGTTTGAGTTGCACAATGGGCAGTTAGGGGACTGATATATTCCAATTCTATGCAGGTGTTTGGCCAAACAATCTTGGCCTGTTGCCAATCTAAATGCAGCTACAGACGATTTTCGTGGTAAATCGGAAATTAACTGTGAATTATGATGCAGAGAGTTCCATTTTTTCCCTTGGAATTGTGTTATCAAATTTTGTTTGTTGAAGTCTAAGTATGTAGATTTAATAAATCTTTTCACAGAGTAATATGTAGATTTAGTAACAGATCTGTAAGTAGCAGTGCTGCCCTTCTTTGCTAGTGCATCCGCATTCTCGTTTCCCAGGATTCCACAATGGGATGGTATCCATTGGAATACAATTCTTTTATTGAGTGTTATTAATTTAGAGAGCATTTTAGTTATTCCTTCTGTTTGAGATGAAGGTGTGTGTTTAGAGACGATTGATAGAATAGCTGCTTTGGAGTCTGACAATATAACTGCATTCCTAAATTTATTGATATGGCATAGAAGATTCCTGAGACATTCACTTATTGCAATGATTTCACCATCAAAACTTGTTGTTCCATACCCAAGAGATCTATAAAGTGAGAAGAGACAGCACGTAACACCTGCACCGGCACCTTGTTCTCTGGAGATCAAGGATCCGTCGGTGTATAAATGAAGCCAGTTTTGTGGAGGGTACCTAATATTAATTGTCTCTAAAGACAATTGTTTCAATATTTCAGTGTTTACTTCTGATTTCAGTATTTCTTCTGTTAAATTTAGATTATATTCTAAATGTTTGTGTATGTTTCTGTATTACCATGTACATATTTATATGTGATAGTGATTTTTTAATCTGTACTCATAGTATGTTATGATTCTTTTACAGAAATGCATCGCAATGTGTATGGATCGGTATATGGATGCATGGAATTTAGTTTCAAAAGCATATAGTAGCAGACTTCAACGAGAAAGACATCGACTGTAGAAACAAAAAAACCTATATGAAGTGTAATTAGTGAAGTAAGTTAGTGGGTCGAACATTGTTGTGGTGTATTGGGACAGAAGTCAATCAATTCAACTGTTTTTTGTACAGCTTGACATTGCCTATAAAAAAATTGTGTGTTTAGGATTTCCAGTTTTAAATCCATATTGCAAGACATTGTTTGTACAGTCTTATCCTGTAAAATGAATTTTATTTAGAGAAAACTAAGTTTTTTTTAGATTGTTTTCCACCATAAAAGAAATGTCGAATTTATTATTAAATATAACAAACATTATCATATAATAGATTGTGTAATTATTAGTAAAACTTCATTACATAAATTAACACAAATTCAGATTTACACAGAGCACGTAACTTGTACAAATTAAATATCCTGAAGTTTGAACATGCACACGACTTGGCAGAAGCTTCTATTGCTGGGAACTCATTTCACTTCACGTCTTCTATGTAGTCAGCCACTCCACTCAGATTTGAGATGGTAGCATCTGCTGTCATGTCATCCATCTGTGGAATAACATAGGGATATTAAAAGGTAAGTTAAGTTATACTTTGTAGACATAACAGCTGTGAAAGAAGATGTTTGACATTTAACATGTGTACTGAACACTGTTGCCACTCCCATCTAAATTACCCTCACAAAGCAATGTGTGCCCATGTTAATTATTAATTATAATTTGAGGCTTTCATTTCTAGGAATTTGCATTGTGTCTATAGTGAAGATCACGTAAGAGCAGTTCCTAAAAGACTAATTTGGCATCTCTTCAGTGTTGCCAACTAATACCAGAAAATCACAATGCTATTTACTGAAATAAGCCTAACAATATTTATTTACCACATCTCATCTTTATGTTGGGAGGCCTTTTCTAAATGGTTCAATAATTTCCGAAATAGTATATTTTCCTCCTGGACCTCTCATATATTATGTTGGTAATTAGTAGATTAGTATGCTCTAATATTAAAATGTATTTTGTCTGACAAAATGAAATTCATTGCTTTGACTAAACAGTTTACAGTTAACGAGATCTAACCTAAAAATGTATTTTGTTTGATCACGTGAAATGATTAGTACGAATTCCGAAAAGAGAATATCACTTTGAAATGTATAGCCTACTTAAAATTCTTACTCCTAATAATGTTGTTATTCTCGTTATAATTCCTGTCTCTGTGCGCATAATTTCTTTTTTAATGTATTCTTTCTTTAGTACATTATAGGCCTTCATATTAATTATAACCTCGTGAAGTGTAAGTACTTTGAATGGCAAGCACTTTCTTTCGTGTAGAAGTCGCAACAATACTATTACCTCTCTTGGACATTTTAATAAAAACCTAAACACGAAAGAAATTCATTGAAGTGTGAAATATTCTTCTATCCAATAGCCACGTGCATGTTTTATACCAAGTAGATCTATAGGTTATAATCTTATTTAATTATACTTACTTGAATATAGTGTTGAATTGGAATTATGTATTGATATTAATATTAATACCGGTATTACTAATTAATTATTAATTCACAAGCCTAGTTACTTTCAATTTTTTCAGTTTCCTTCTACTCCAAACCGAAATTCTTGCTGCCAACATAACAGTTGGAAAATAACTGCCAGTTGTAGTATTTGTCAGTACCTACCCGAAATTCGAAACAAAGCTGGTAAAAGAAAATTCAACTTAGCATGCAAATTAATCCGAACACGACATATTTTTACATTTTCTGTCATTGTTGGCCTCACAGCTGCTCATACCGCTTTAATTGACATCTATAGTACGTGTAATTCCATTGTTGAAGGTCTGTCATTATTTTTTTTTATAATATGTGACATTTTGCCTGTCGTTTTGTACTTATAAGCATTTCAGTTGTGTTGAAGACTTAATACTGCAATCCTGTGTACATTCTGTCATCTTCACAAATGGATACAACTCCACGAAAACGGTCTAAAATTATAACATTAGCAGAGCATTCTTCTATGACATAGAGGCAAATTGCTGCAGAATGTCACATCGGTTTGGCTACTGTTAATTCGATCATAAAACGATACAGGGAGACTGGATCCATCACACCCCAGAAAAAAGGAAACTATGGCTGGAAAAGGAAGACTTCACCTGCAGATGATCGTTTAATTGTCAGGAAAAGTAAATTAAATCCTAGACTACCTGCTGTCGACTTAACCCGCGAGTTAATGGCTACCACTGGGGCGAATATTCACGTCACAACAATGCGGCGTAGGCTTTTGGAAGCTGGACGAAGAGCTCGTAAGCCTATTAAGAAGCAACTGATAACCCTGTTAAGTGAAAAAACGCTTAATGTGGGCAAAATTACATCAACACTGGACAGTGAATGACTGGAAGAATGTACTTTTTTCCAATGAGTCTCATTTCGAGGTCCACGGCCACCGTGTTTCTTACGTACGGAAAGGATCCGAAAAAGTAACAGCAGCTCATCTCCAACAAGCACCCAAATAACCCGCCTAAAGTAATGTTTTCGGGTTGTTTTACACATGAAGGGCCTGGAGCATTAATACCTATCAAGGGAATGATGAATTTTGACAAATATATTCACTTATTGGTAACCAGAATCGTACCCCAGCTGCAAAAATCATTTCCGGATGGCAGAGGTGTGTTCCAACAAGACCTGGCACCATACCATACATCTCGAAAAACTACAGAATTCTTCAACAAGAATATTCAGGTACTCCCCTGGCCAGGCAACTCACCCGACATCAACCCCATTGAGAACTTGTGGTCAATTTGCAAAAGAAGAATGCAAAAAATGGATTGTTCTACAAAGGAGAAGATGATTTCTGCCCTCATTGGTGTATGGTTTCGCGATGAAAAAAATGAATATTTGTGGGAAATTAGTGGAATCCATGCCAAATCGTCTCAAAGCTGTTATTAGGAACAAGAGGTAGATTACATAGATTACTGAGGTATGTCTTAGATCCTTTTTTTATCTCATTTGAGTGTTTTTGCATAAGTAATTACGTTCGGATTAATTTGCACGCTACTGTATGTACTAATAGGAAAATGGTTAGGTTTCACCCTAAGTATCCATATTTATACTGTAATTCCCTATACGCTAGTGCTACCATCATTTTGGAACACTGTATATAATTGCCCAGTTTATAAAGTCTAGGAAACTCGATATAGACAATGAAGACGCGCTATTCTGATTTTTTTTTACAGACTATAAAGCAGAGTTGTAAGAATCAGATATTCGAAGCTAGATTGCAAATGTTAAATTAATAATTATACTTGTATACTGCTTATATTGAGAAATTGCTTCAAAGTGACAAATTCATGTACTCTCAACGAATTTCGGTTATTTTATATATATTGTTTTCTATTTCTAGTCGTCCAAAAACTGAGCTTTTATTATATGAATATGTAAGAGTTCGTAATTGATGGATGCGAATGTGACATTGTAATAGCCTCTGAACTCTATAGGGATTATTTGAGAGGTATTGTTACATGTTGCTTTCCTCTCATTTGGCCAATACTCACTCCTGAAGCCGAGCTTAGCAAATCATCTACGCCAGAGGCCAATTCTTCTTCTATCTCAGTATCAGTGCCTTGATTTGTCCGATCTTCCCTAGCACTGTTGCTGGCAGATGAATGGAAATCTTCATCATAGTTGTCTTGAGATTCTGAAGATGAACATACAAGAACACATTCATATTTAGCTAATTTCAAACACATTACACAAGCAAGTCAAGACAATAGTAACATTTGCATATGGTACATACCCAAGCCTAGGTCAATCATAGCTTTAATTTGATGCATGTCCTTTTGTTGATTAATGCCAGGAAGGGTTGCAGGAGGTTGTTTTGCAGAGAAGTTAACTCCCATCAGAGGGGGCAGGTTACCAAGAGAAGATAGCGTGCTGCCTGCTGTAGGTTTTGCAACAGGGTCTACATTTCTTTTACTAGTCTGTTGAGGTTTCTTCTTCTTAGAATCAGTCTTGCTACTATTCATTTTTTGTGAAGATTCAGAATTTGAAGCATCCTGTACATAAAAATCAGTATTTACAATGTTGAAATTACATTTCATTGCTGAAATTTATTTTTTGTTGTATTTTCTACTGCAGAGGTTATTCAGTGTTGAAATTCAACACGAGAGAAATGGCGAATAAATTTTTACTGGATTCCTCTATCAGGGGGGGACAGGTTTGTATTTCCCTTCCAGAGCAAGTCGTGCTGAGGATTTTATTTTTGCCCTCGGTCAGTTCAAACCAGAAAGTGTCCCGAACTGTTTCAGAATCAGAGTTGGATCCTTCATCATGACAATGCATCGGTCTATTGTGGCTTCTCCATCCAAAAAACATCTGGTCCAAAAAAAACTCAAAAGGCGTAGGTTTGATGACATTCCTATATTAAAGAGAATGCAACAAGGGAACTGTTTAGTCTCCAGGAAAGTGACTTCCAAAGATGTTTTGAAATGTGGCAGGGACACTGGCAGACCTGTATTACATCAGGGGGAGAGTACTCGGAAGGAGGCAAGCACTAGTTATCCTGTAAGTATCTCCATTGTCAAAACTGTCTTGAAACTTTTTGATCAGACCTCATATTTTCACTAATTTATCATGCTTTCTTAATTTCTTTCCTTGAAAGAATTTATAAAACAAATTGTAAAGATAGACAGTGATAAAGGTCATTTTTTTTTCTCTATGAAAAGGCACTCAGAAAATTTCATTAAATTATCTCAAATATGTATGAGCTATGAAGGGAAACGTTCAAAATATAAATTACGGGAAATGAATGGCTAACTTGTCGAGGTGGGCGTGACTAAAGGCTGTGTGATGTATCTTGTCTCACTGTGAAAAGAGAGAGAAAGGAGATACGTCTTACTTCGTCTGTATTGTTATGACGAAAGGGGGAGTGGAGCGGTGCCGTCCATCCATCCAGTGGCGGAAGGGACTAGTTGATACATTCTGTAGCACAAAATAAAATAACAAAATATCTCTCTTCGTACTGTAGTTCCGTCACTGAGCTTGTCTTTCAAGAAACAAAGTTCCGGCAGTCTGTACAATAATAAGGTTTTGAAAGGAATCCTGAAAATTTACAATCCTCCTATAATCTCCACCCTCATCTGTAGGGACTTGCTTTTATTGCTACTGAGACAAGATAAACCTTACCAGGTATAGAAGAAATTTAAAGGGATAGGCCGAATTTCACGTCCTCATGTTTGGGTCCCAAGTCGTGATGTATTGGCGACATTTAAATTTTTTTATTAAAGAAAATCTATTCAATGAAATGGAAAACAAAAAAAAAATATATATTTTCATTGCCTCCAATGTTGTACATGATGCTTTAATATCCCAAATAACTTCAATGGCTCATGCCTTTTGAACAAATTTCAATAGGCAGAAACTGCCACAGATAAGAAAGACAGAAGAAGGCCTCGGTAGCATAAACTGGTATAGCGCTGGCCTTGTATGCTCGAGGTTGTGGGTTCGATCCCGGCCTAGATCGATGGCATTTAAGTGTGTTTAAATGCGACAGGCTCATGCCAGTAGATTTACTATAAAAATAATATAATAATCTGTGGCGCTACAGCTGGTGAAGGGCCTAGACCGACCAGCTGGCTGCTGGCCTCACGCCCACATGTCGAAGCAGAGGCGGACGATCATCCAACCAGAATGGAGGTATCGTGTGGTTAGCATGATGATCCCTCCCAGCCGTTATAGCTGGCATTCGCAACCGGATTTGGCTACCTATCGTAGCTCCCAAAGTGCATCACGATGCTGGGTGGGCACCAGTCCCATACACTGGCCGAAATTTCATGAGAAAATTTATTCCCCCATGAGGACTCGAACCAGCGTGCATTCCGTAACGCGAGTCCTAGACAGGATGCCTTAGGCCACGGCGCAGGACCAGTAGATTTACTGGCATGTAAAAGAAGAACTGCGAGACAAAATTCCGGCATACCAGCAATGCTGACATAATCTCTGCAGTTGTGAGCGTTGTTAAATAAACTACGTATAATACCATAATATACAGAAGAAGGTGTGCTGTCGTCCACCCAGGAAAATCTGAATGGCAACAGACATCAGTTGTAAAATACTTCTACAAAATCACTTAGTCTTTCACAGGAAATGGACAAATGGAAGTATGTCTTATGGTTCTGTACAAAGCGTTGCAAAGCTACTGAAGGTAAAAACATTCATTTTGATTCTTGCGTACACTACTTTTAACACTTGAATATAAGTAATTGATTAACTAGCGGACTTACTCGTATTAATTATGTAAGTTTGTGCGGCTTACAGCTGTTTCGGTGCTTAACACACCATCCTCAGAGCCTACTAGATCTTGGTGTCATCTCGAACTTCTCTGCCTGTTATGTGGGTGCGTTTGATTGTTGAAAGGTGTTGAATAGTGGAGTCAAATAGTGTGTGTGTGTGTACTGAAATTGATCTGTGTGTTGAGAATTTGATAGGGGTGTGTTTTAGTGTGTTTGTATATTTCTAGTGTGTAGAGTTTTTGGTTCTTGGGTTGTATGTGTAGGATTTCCATGTCTGCATTTATGTTATTGTATGTATGGTTAGCACTGCGTATGTAGATGTATTATGTTCTCTGTTTATTGCTTTAATGTGTTCTTTGTAGCGTGTTTGGAATGATCTGACGGTCTGTCTGTACAAAGAACATATTAAAGCAATAACCAGAGGACACAATACATCTACATACGCCGATCACATAACCAATGCTAACCATACATACAATAACATAAATGCAGACATGGAAATCCTACACATACAACCCAAGAACCAGAAACTCAACACACTAGAAATATACAAACACACTAAAACACACCCTGATCAAATTCTCAACACACAGATCAATTTCAGTACACACACACTATTTGACTCCACTATTCAACACCTTTCAACAATCAAACGCACCCACATAACAGGCAGAGAAGTTCGAGATGACGCCGAGATCTAGTAGGCTCTGAGGATGGTGTGATGAAGCACCGAAACGGCTGTAAGCCACACAGACTTACATAATTAACACAAGTCCGCTAGTTAATAAATTACGTAAAAACATTCCAATACAGTGGTGCAAGAACTACAACCCAGGATCTTGTGATCTGGAGTTTGCTTGCTGCTCTGATGCTCAGTCCCTCACCTGTGACTCGGGCTTGGTGTGAGTTGGCGAAGGCTCCACAATTAGGGAGTTGCGTGGCGTGATCTGTGAAGAACCTGTCTTGCTCCTATTTGACTCTTTACTGCTCTGACTTGCGTCCTCCAACTCTGAAGATACTGATCTTGGCGAGTTTTCTTCAGATGCTACAGGCAATGGAATTTCCTTCAACCTAGGCACCTTGTTTGTATCACCAATCTGTTTTGATATTTCTGGTACTAAACTAACAGGCTTTGTTTCCAGTGGAACATTATTAGAATTTTCTTTGGTAGTTGTGACTTCAGATCGTAACAAATTTACATTGGATGGAATTGCAGGCTTCTCCCCTGAGGCACTGTTTGAAGAATTATCTGTTAAGGCACCGTTCTGAGCCAAGGGATCGATTGTAGCAATACTTTTCCCGCTGTTTGGTTTATTTTCATCCTGAAATAAAAATCAAGCACTGTAAAGTAACTACAAGATATTGTAAGTTTCTGAAATTGATTAAGATTTCATCGATTATTTAACTGATTCAAGGAGTAGACAATGAAGCAGAAGCTCTCGGGACGAATACATATAAATCAGTAACACTAACAGTACAAATGAATGAATGATTGCAGAAAGGACCTGAGTCACATTTTTTTTTTTTTTTTTTTTGTGAAATTCAGTTATGAGCAGATTCTGAATCTCTGGAGGTATATTCAACTTTGTGCATAGAAAATACCGCAATCTACAGTCTCTAGACACATAGCTTCGTCTCAAATAGCAGAAGTCAATAAAATGCTATCTCAACTAATAACACTCAATAAAAGAATTGTATTCCAATGGATACCATCCCATCGTGGAATCCTGGGAAACGAGAATGCGGATGCTTTAGCAAAGAAGGGCAGCACTGCTACTTACAGACCTGTTACTAAATCTACGTATTACTCTGTGAAAAGGTTTATTATATCTACATACTTAGACTTCAACAAACAAAATTTGATAACACAATCTCAAGGGAAAAAATGGAGCTCTCTGTATCATATTCCACAGTTGATTCCTGATTTACCACGCAAATCGTCTGTAGCTGCATTTAGATTGGCAACAGGCCATGAGTGTTTGGCCAAGCATCTGCATAGAATTGGAATATATCAGTCTCCTAACTGTCCATTGTGCAACTCAAATCAAGAAATGGATTCAGAACATCTCAAAATCTGTGCGTCAGTGGCTGACCATGACAATATCTTTGAAAAATATTGGCGTGCAAGAGGTCAAATGAATTTATTGTCAAATGCCTGGCATTAGAAAACAACAACAGAGATCTAATGTTGAAAACATGGGATTGAATTTCTGGTTGAGTGCAGGAGTCCAGGACTGCAGTTCTTTCTGCACTCGAAAGTTCACTATTAGCTGTTTCACACACCATGCATATTTTGTTTTGTTGGAAATTTTTTTGGTACAATAGGTGCAACGAACAGATATGCTAGATTTTAAATCATGGTGGCCATCACTGTATAAAAATACTTGCATTTCAGTATAAACCTCTCCTCACTATGTTGTAAGAGACTGTAAGATTTTATTCATTGCATGTACATTTAACCAGTTTGTCTATGGAAGTGAGAAGAAAGGATTGTTTACTGTCTATAAGTATATTGGTGGCTTTAACTTCAGCACATTTCACCTGTCTCAAAATCGAAATATTGCTCTGCCTGTGTGCCTTGTGTATCCAGACAATGCAGTTCCAATCAATGTGAAAAAAGACTGATATTAAAATAATCAGCTGCCTATGTGTCAGAAACTGCCGAAAAAAAGAATTCTGGAATGATATATCCAGTAGAGAGCTCCTGAAATCAGTGTCACAGTGCTGTGAATATCTGGCAAGAAAAATAAATGATCCAGTGACATTAGAGTTGGTTTGTTCAGGCTTTTGGTATGCCTTACATATACTGTTTTTGCTGTAAGAAAAACCCTAATGTAAACACAAGCACGTTGCTGTCATACCCGTGATTGGCTCCCAGTCGAAACACTCACATGACGCAGGAAA
Organism: Periplaneta americana; assembly: GCF_040183065.1. Lineage (NCBI taxonomy): Eukaryota > Metazoa > Arthropoda > Insecta > Blattodea > Blattidae > Periplaneta > Periplaneta americana. The sequence continues at coordinate 182,353,295 of NC_091120.1, read as the reverse complement.
ATATAGTTCGTATTTGGAAACCCTAATCCTGTATTATTTGAAAATAAAAAATTGAATTCTAGTTGTTAAATACGATGTAACATATAACTTCACTTATATGTAAAATGCTATGTAAAAGAAAAGCTATTTTTATATTTTGTTATTTATTATGAACGCGGATGAATACCAAGAGTAATATCGAGGTAGTATGTTCTTGTAACAAGATGACGTCACTTGAGCTCGTAGTTGTTTACATAAGCACGTGGTGCTGTAGTATGGTTTCTGCATCCTGGAAGGAATAACTCATTTGTCTGGCAGTGATTGACCGTACACGTAAGTTTAAAATAATTTAATTGCAGTAATTATAAAGTGAAAGTTTCCTAAGCACACTAATGCATAGTAGTGAGGTTAGGTCTACTTGATGAGTAACTGGAAATGTTTAACATGAAACAGAATGTACAACAGTGGGCAGGATTAGGTACTGAGAATCTATGGCGCCAAGCTGAGGCCAATGAAGCCTCACTTCAGTCACGTGCTATTTTTTTACATTAGGATTAGGATTTTTCTTACAGCAAAAAGATTATAGATAGGAGATTTGCCTTGGACCATATTGAAGAATGCTTTTGTGAGATACCGTTATGATTCCCCAATATCGTCATAACATCCACTTTCCTCTGCATAGTGAAAAATATGGTGGTATTACTGCGTTATGATTATTGCTGTAAAAAGTCAGAGAAAATGATCAGTCTGGTATATAAAAAGCGAAAGTATTTGAGCAGGTTTACAGCTTTTGTAATCATTAGGGCCTACATCATGTCTCTGAAGTGTTGCAATTTTGAGGTTATTTTAAAAGATTAAAGTTTTTTTCTGTCACGTATTGTGTGTAGCAGGACTGAAGTTTCGCCGAACTTTATTCTACCTGCTAGTGGCATGGCACCACAAAGCAAGTGAAGGCGGTAATGCTACAAGATCCTTAGCTCAGTTGTCATCTTATTAAATGAACAGTTCCTTCTGCGCTCATCAACAATGAACACAAAATCTCTGGCCCTGAACCTTTCACGTGCTTCATTAGAAACGTAAGGAGTCGCGGTAACAGTAGTGTTACAGAATAATTAATTATAGCGCACTAAACTTTTTGTGTATTACCTTAACTGCATCAGAAGATTCAACAGTCTGGCTAAGGGCTATGTGTAATATCTGTGCCAGTAATGGCCCTTTCTTACCTGCAAGGAATAAAACGTGATTTTACAATACTAACATGAAAGCAAATATAGGCTACATAAGAACTGGACCCACACAATGCAATACAAACCATTAATACTGTCTACTTTAAGGTCTTTCATTAATTTCGATCTTCCGCCATAATTATAGTATTTTCCTTGAGCTGTTTCTGGATCGAACACAGAGAGTGTAAAATCCAATTTAAAGAATTCAAGAAATTCACGAACTAAAGAAGCAGCAAGTGCCCCTTCGTTAGTGCTGAGAAAAGCTTTCAGGGGTTTGTTTATAAACTGGTCAGTCTCCTGCAAAAGAAAACATTCAAATGAGTGAATGTCTCACGAAATATGACGAAAATGGAGCATACACAGAAGTAACATACCATCACAGATTCTTGTTCCTCCAGTGCTAAAAAAACGCTTGCTCGCAATTCCGCCTGTGAACAAATTATGCGTGTATTTCTGTATTAATAGGTTAGGGTGGACTGCTTTTTATACATGTTGTTCAAATTTAATGAGTCATCTTTTATGTAAGTAGCTGGAAAATCTATTAAAATTACTTTCTTTTCTACTTCAGTATATATTTGAACACAGTAATGAAATTAATGCAAAACTAATATGTAATTATCTGCCGAAATGTTTAAAGAAACGAATGGACTTAACGTAACCGAGGCTATTGCCCATATTATGATATCGTATAAACGAAACGATATTTTTCTTACCCTAATTCTTGATAATACTCCATTATTTTCTAATGTTTGCGCCACCAAATCCCTTAATTCTAGTTCTTCCTCAGACATTTCTAAATACTTGTTTACTAGTTATAAAATTGGTTGGCAGCAGTGAGTAAACAAACGACTACTAAACATCCTGTATGAGAAACCAACTACTCAAGATCAAAATATATAACAACTTCAAATCTAACCTGAATTGTTTCTTTATTGCATAAATTCACATAATTTACATTACAAATAATTTCAAACTAACTACCCATGTCATAATTTGCATAACAATAAAATTCATTAGCCAAGTTATTCTTGTGATGTGGTTCAAATCCGCATTTTCTGACGTTCAGTAACCTACTGGCCAGATCTTCCATTTTGGCACCTGAAAAAGTAAATTAAATTGCAGATATTAAGTGCTTTCACCTTCATAATGTCATCATTACAAGACTGCATATTACTTTTAACAACAGCTTCATGCAATAAATAACTCGTGTGTACAAACCTGTACACAACATAATTTTATTTTTCGCGAGGAATTTCATAGTCACTGCTGTTTTAGTAAGGCATTCTTCAGATAGAAATGGTGGATCGGCAACAACAACATCAAAGTTTCCAGAAAAGTGGCGAGGAATATCCAACGGAGATTTGTAGTCATATAATATAAAATCATCTCCGTAAACAGCAAATCTCTTGTCGAACTCGAATAGAATTACTGTAAAATAGAATCATTGCAAATTAATTGATTTGTGTTGTAAATTACAACTTGTTGACTATGATGATGATGGTGATAACATAATTACCCTGATTTTCACATTTCTCGGATTTTAATTTCTGATACAGTGTTGGGCAGGAGATAAGAGCTATCTTTCCATTGGGACCAGCTGCCCGCATTGCTTCTTTTGCTAGAAAAGCTGCAGTTTCGTCATCGTACCAAAACTGACTCAGTTGCTGAAATAAATACGTAAATTCTTGTCAAAGATTTATTTCCAATAATTTCGTAACATAAAACAATGTTTTTTTTTTTTTTTTTTTTTTTTTTTTTTTTTTTTTTTTTTACCACATTTATGGCTCGTGAAGCGACACCATTATTTCATTACAGCAATAATGGACTGTTATCATTTTAACTTTTTATTTGACATCTAAACAATAATTTTATTCTCACATAATTCAATGTGTTAGGGCAAATGTAATGAATACGGTATTATAAATTTATAAACTAAAGTTTTTCCATATAGAACCGGTACTTTCAGTTTTTAATTAAATAGTCAACTTTTGTTCGAAATTGTTTGTAATTTAAGGCATGTAGATATTCTGTTATGAATATAAATTATTTACTAAAATTGTGATACTTATGCTTTTTGTGCTATCTGTATGTCCATTATTCTTAGAATAAAGCTAATTATTATTGTTGCGTACATGTTCCGTCGCCATTGTTACGTCATTCACACTACTATATGAAACATCACGTTAGACTTGAAGTATTATAGCTACATACCCAATCTTCATCAAACTGAACATCTTGTGTTACAGTTTCTCTTCCTTCCAAAATACTTCTAAGTTTTTCATCTTTTTCTGTTTGTTGGGCATAAAATTCCTGAAGTGCTGCTAATGCTTCTTTCGACAATTGTGGGGAATCGTCGTCACTGTCTGTCATATCTCACGTGATATTACAATGTGTTGTACAAAATTACTCTTCTGTCTCACAAATGCAACGACTCATATAATTTTCATAGAATGACAAATGAAAATCTACAAGTGTTGTCAAAATGTACCGTATAATAGATGACGGCTCTACGATCGCACTTTTGAAAATGGCAGATACTAAATTTGTACCATAACATGGGTGCGGCTTACGTATAATATTTTGAATTTGTAAAATTTCCATGGTGCTGCAAGGCTCTGGAAAAGCCTGCTGGACCATTGGTCTAGCTTACCATGGGAACGTGCTTTGGTCGCTGCTTTAACATCAAAAACACCAAGTAAGCATCATGATATCTCCATTCTCCCGCCGTCAATATCATATAATGAAGTGATATCTTTGTATTGAAGGATGCATTTATAATCGTTAGAATGTAAGTGATAACTGGTGTCAGTGAAATTTACCTGTCTTTTTCAGACCATATCGTTCACAGCGAACTATGTACTTTCAAGGGGAGGATAATGTTGAGGTGAGATTCATAATTTCTTATTTTGTATCTCATTGTTGTATATACTGTACAAACATTGCATAACATGCATCGTAGCAGTGTGAAAATAGTTTTGTGTTATATTGATAATGCATAAATGACGAATTCTGAACGATAGTTACTGTCAATATGTTTATACGCATAAGGCAGCCCAAGTGTTGGTGCATCGCTCGTAATTATTGTGACTGCATGTTATGTTTTAACTTGATTGAAAGTTATGACAGTTCTTTTTTGTCTGTATTAATTGCAAGCAATTTTATTCTATTATTGTGGACTACTTCATGCTGCACATGATATTATACTCTTCATAAGAAATAAGTTTATAGACATTCTTTATTAAATTCAATACAAATCTGGGGGGGGGGGGAAAGGAAATGTAGGTACCGGTACCGAAAAAGATTATTCTGTATTTGTTGTATGAAGTACTGTAGGCTGACGCAAGCCTCATAGCACCACAAACTAATCATTATTTTTGTTGCAGACATAATAACAGTAGGCTAATGTTTTGTAAGTATTGGTCTTTGTGTAATGGGAACCTCTCTGTACAATACACTCTCTCCTAAATATGAAAAATAGTTTGATATTACTTTTAATTTGTCATGTACATAAAAATGTTGAAGGATTTGATAATAACTGTTTTCATTTATGTAGGAATGTATGTCTGTTGATGTTTCAAGTCTTGCAAAGTACAAACTATTTCTCTTTCTAAGTTTGTCGTATTACCATATTTTACCATGATGTGTGCAATATTATACTTGTCTCACATTTAGTATAATATAAGTACTTATTTTTATGTAATTGAGCTACCCGAGTATTGTGACCAAATTTTAATTGGTAATTGAGAGTGAGTTAAGAGAAGATGACAACTTTAACTTGTGCTTTTGTAAGTTAGCGATTTCTTAAATTAGGCCTACTGAATTATTTATCAAATATTGCAAGCTTAAAAAAATCAACTAGAACTAATGAAGATGACTATGCATCATATCACGACAGCTACTACTGGAGTTTAAAGGTATTCTCTGTGCGAAGATTAAACAATTTACCTTTACTTTAATAATGCATAGCTTTTAATAACAGCAGCTTTTCGATAATTCGGACATCATCGAGGATCAGTAACAGGTTTGGTTTATTCAGGCTTTTTTTTGGTATATATCCTACCTATCTTCACCTGACATAATTAGGAACATTAAATCCAGACGTTTGAGGTGGGCAGGGCATGTAGCACGTAAGGACGAAACCAGAAATGCATACAGAGTGTTAGTTGGGAGGCCGGAGTGAAAAAGACCTTTGGGGAGGCCGAGACATAGATGGGAAGATAATATTAATGAGGGAGGTGGGATATGATAGTAGAGACTGGATTAATCTTGCTTAGGATAGGGACCAATGGCAGGCCTTAAAAGCTAATAAGTGTGTACTTACCAAGAAACTTATTATGCAAGGCATACCAAAAACTTCAGCATACAAAACCTAACCTCTCACTGAACCTTGATGATGTTATTGATGTGCGTCATGTTGAGCAACGTTTTCTAACAAATTACCAGCTTTTCATAAGATAACTGAGGCTTTGTTTTTCTCTTCAGTGAGTGCAAGAAAGGAATATCTGGTGTCTTTTAAAAGTAAATGTTGCCATTCATAGTGTTGCTGTATGAATTGTTATTTTTTTCATCTTCTGGTTTCTTCCTTTAAATAAGTCGACAGTTTGAACACACTAAGTCAGGAACCACGAACTCTGATTAAGGTTGTCAGTTCTTGAAGTGGACGGCCAATCTTGATAATCTTCGACTGATTCTCGGCCATCTTTAAACCTATTGTACTATTTTAAAGCATACATACTTATTCCCGAAAGCTGTTTCTAAAAGTTCGTAGGTCTCCAAAGCTGATTTTCTGGTTTAAAATTAAAAGTTGTTCCTTTTTTTTTCGTCCATTTTTACGCATACAATAATCTGCCTAAAGCACTTAACACTGCCTCACTCAACAGGCTGAAACTTTCACTAATCAAAGATAAAGCGGTGAACTTTTCAGGATCTTTCAAGGACAAAACAAGCTTTCTTTTCCTCACCCTCACCCCCACTTCATGTAACTCCTAACCAGTAAACATTGGCAGCACCGGTCAAAGAAGCTTCCAATCACACCTCACTGATTCAATGTCAAATTTTTCTTATATCATAACTTCATGCCCGCTCATTGCTTCATTGGGTTATACTCTATATTATGTTAAAACAGAATTAACGATACATTCAATTATACTAATTTTCGTATAAATTCTTGGATAAGTATTAGTCTAAATATTGTTTCTTTAGGCAACTCTTAATATTTGATTATACTGTATACTATAGTGGTAGGTATTTTTATATCTGCAACCATTGTACAGTGATCTCATTCACCTCATATGCTAAATGTCAACTAACCCTACCGGTACAGGTGAACTAGAGGGTGGAGGTTGAGAAGTTGTGTTCTACTTGTACTAAATGTACTACATTTGCCGACTGCTGAGATACCGGTGCATAAAGAGTAATTTGATTAAATAATTACCTCACATCTAGTACAAAGAGACGCACGTATGGTGTTCCAAGAGGTTTAATGTTTATCTTGTATTAAATAATTCAACTAAGTTGTATCCAAGACGTTACATATGCGTATGGAGTTTTGTTATGAATGCAATTAGTCCAGATAAGTTAACCTGTGTATATTGAAACAGTGTTAACTAATTGGGGTTATAAGAAATATATACTATTTAATATTTGGCAATTAATTTTTTCAGTTTGACTTCCTTGTGGATGATATCACGGTAAGATATGGCAAACACACTTGGATATTGCTTGAATTTTGCACACATTATAAGCGACACTGTTTGGACATTTAATTCTAGAGCACTGACACTTGTGTTAATTTGCACATTACAGCAAATAATGACAAAAATATAGTTTGCGAAATGAAAGAATATAAAAGAATGTGACATAGTGTAGGATAAAAGTCTCAGAAAATTTCTTCACCTGCATCTGTGCTATTTCTTAACTCTCAACATCATCTCCTATTTATCCATTTTTTTTTTTTTTGTGTTTGCTTTTACTTCTCTGTAAACCCTTGCTTTTTGAGTATAATGTTGTACTATTGCCGACTGTATCCCAGTGTTCTTTAATTCTTGCTATAATGTCAGAAATTCGCATAATGGCTCTTGTAGCAAGTAAAGGCATTTGATCAGGAGACAAAAAACAGCTGAAAAGGCATTACCTATCCCATTATATGTGGTAATTGAAAGAATAGCCAAAACAAGGTGGTGAACATCTGAAAAGAAACAGGAACTGATGGAGAGTTATCTTTGCCTGGGAAGAAGGAATGCTGATCAGAGGAGTACAAATCTGTTGATGACGTCAGTCACTATGCTATAAAAGCAATAGAGGAATTCTATAACTACGAGAAGATATTACCACAATCTAGTATATACAGTCACGAAGCTCAATACATAGTAAATATGCATCCATAGATAGTTGCTAACCACTAGGATCGCTACTGTCGCCTCATTACAGACAATGCGAAATAGTATCGGCACAGTCTATTCTTCCTAGCACCCTCACAACTCAAGCTTCGTGACTGTATATATTAGACTATGATATTACCATCATGATAGAAACTATTATGTCTTAAAAATATAGTCATTGGACTCTTAAGACACACATTCAACAAAAATGGGTTTTAGATGAATGGAAGAAATGTGCTCGCCAGGATTTGAAGTCTGAACTTATATTTCTACTGTTTTCAAATTTTGGCACACTGATAAAGATACCAAAATAGTCGAGGGACATCTTACAATTTTGAGAGGGATATTTTGTTAATTAAAAAAAAAAAAACTAATACTAAGATTATGAATAAAAGTTCAACTGCTGAAATTGGAATTAATGTGCTACTTAAAAAAGCACGGAGAAATATAAAAAATGCTTAAAATCAGAAAAATAATACAACTACAGTATTTTCTAATGATACCAAGTATACAACTACAATTTTTTTAACATTGAAGATGATGAATCAGATACAATTTTGATTTGTAAAAGGAAATGTTTCTGGTTACAAAACTAATTCAAATGCGAAAATCTAACTTATGAACCCATATGAAATAGACTCCTTTCTCATCACAAATTCTTCATAACTCATTTTCTAGGTGAGCTCTTATACAATACTGAATCTATTTTATAATTTACTTAGAACAATATATATTTTTAATGCAGAGGTACTTGAAATATAACTAATTTGCCTAAAACAGTGAAAAAACAACAAGAAGGAAAAGAAAAACACAGATGACACCAAGGGCACACCGATTTGGGGGGGGGGGGGGAATCCATCGGGTCCAGACCCTCTCCTCAATGTGATAAGTTGTAGCATTTTTACTGAGTTTTTAAGCATTGACAGCATATAATTCTGTTATCTATAATTTCATCGAAATGATTCACATACATGTACATAACACTTTTGATTTGACATCCATTGTGACATCAAGGTTCTCCACAAGATGTTGAGATGTTGTTAACAAACTAAAGAAAAACCCAAGATGACTGGACTTCTATTAAAAGAAAAGTTGCCTGTTTCTTTGTGTGTGTGTGCATGTGCGTGCGTGTGTGGTTTTTTTAATTATTATTATTTTTTTTTTTGTCAAAACCGATATCTTCAGGTTCAATAGCAGTACAAAATCCTCGTTCCCACTTACCTTTCCTACATTTCTGACAGAGTCTGTTCTTTACTCTCACATAAGTACAATATGAAATAATATACTTACAGTATGTTTGAAAGCCAGATTTGTGACATACATTTTATCAACAGCAACCAGTATTACGTTTATTTTAATTTTTATATAACACATTGCATGTATTTTTATGTAGGTAGACATATAAACAATTTTTATTTAATTATGCACAGTTTATTTATAGATAATAGCTTCGTGTTTCAAGACTTCATCACATTGTATGCTTGAAAAACTTTTGTTAGCCTGATTTGCTACATTTCCATTTACAGTACCATAATGCATGCATTGGACACAAAGACATTTAAAAAATATAAGTTCCTTTTGTAATATATTTAGGAGAGAGAGAACAACTGTTGTTACACTTAAAGTTGGCTGTATAAAATTACAGAATTTCTGTGGAGGCACCCCAGATGTTGATAACAATAAATATTATTGTATTATCATTTCAGAATTTCTCTTCCTCTTATTTTTATGTACAGTTGTTATGTTTATAAATACACAAACCAGTTTGTCTGTCATTGGTATAGGCTACACCTCAGTCATTTCAGGATGTAGCTGGCGTGATATTTTCAAATAGACTGCCTTTGCATCTCTTCATAGTGACATGGATAAATATATAATAGGATGCGAAACTTACTGAGTTTCTCGTAACACATACTAAGTTAGAGGCGCTGTTGTAGAAATTGATCTTGCTGCCATCTGTTTGTGGGAGGGGCGTTATTACATCTAGCAGCGCACCAAATAGCGAAAAGAGTAATTACTCCATGCATTTAGCAGCACACCTGGTGACGAAAATGTTAAACTGTGCAGAAAGTATTCCCTCCCACCCTCATCGATATTCAAAACTAACCCAATTTAAAATAAAACATTTACATTTTTATTCCTCACAGCATCTTCTACTGAAAATTCTTACCAGAGCCAACAGGAAGATAAAAGATACTATGTGTTTTACACTACCCGATTAAAATATAACCAGACAGAGACAAAAAATAAAGCAAAAGGTTAGATAATTGAGATTGTATTCTTTGGGTATTTATTGTACAGCACAATGGAAAAGTCTGCAAGAACTACGTAGATAGTTCAATTTATTATATTACTATTACTTTACAATACATTCAGCAACACTATTTTTACAATGTCCATAAACATCACTGTTTAACATACACTGCTTATACACAAACGTATCACTTTATGTTCACTTATTAGCAAGTTTCAATCCGTCATCTCGGCTCCTCGACTCTCCCGTACAGCAATATCTTGAACGGATAAATCGAGAATTCTGGGTAACGTACCCAACACCTAGTTCTAATGTTCACCACCTACGACATTGGGTGCTGATCACCTTATTTCAGACTCCCAAATCCAGATGGTGCTGACCACAGTTTCACATCCTATTATATATTTATCCATGATAGTGACGTGTCAACTTGCATGGCAATCATAATTGACCACTATTATAACATACAGTTACAAGATGGCATTTACTTGTATAAGTTACTTGTTATGTCCAGTGAAAAGTTCCAAATTTCCTTTCAGATATCCTCCTTTTCTTCTTTACATTCTTGATTGGAAATGTTTTGTTATTATGATGACAGTAGGATGGTTTGTTACATGGTTTACATTCCTAAAACACTATAAAGTTAAGAAACTAAATTAATCAGATAAAGTAATATCAAGGCTTCTGACAGTTGTGGCATATGGATAGATGAGTACCGAAATTGCAACATTACAGAAAACTTTCGTATAATATAGACAGAATTTGAAAACCAATTGTGATGAAATGAATGCAGAAATGTTTGTTCTTATTTTATTATGAAATGCTTAAAGACAAGAAAAGACAAGGTTAAAAGTATTCATGTTTAAAGCAAGGTTGTATTAGCAAATGTAGGTACAGTGTAGGCGGTTTAAATATTGTTTGGTCGGTCAGTAGCCCGATCCCCATGCAATTGCTGGCATTCCCCTCCCTGAAATCACAGTGCTCTTTCCGTCTGTAGTCAGTCGTGAGTGAGAGTTCATTAGAGAGCACAGTAGTATCATCCAATGGATCATCATATATTCATTTTGAAGATGTACATCAATTATAGAAAGTTGTGTGCCAGAACAAGACAAGCATTTAGACGTAAATTTCTATGACAATCCAGTCCTAACAGGAAAAGCAATATTAAAGTTAGTGAATAAGTTTAATAAAACAGGTTCTGTGACTGACTCTAAAAGAAAATGAAGATGTCATCCTCCATCATAACTGCACAAAATCGCACAAGGTACTCTTACTGAGTGAACTTAGGTACAAAGTGCTGATACATTCTCCATACAGTTCAGATTTATCCCTGTGTGAATGTTTTGACCTCTGAAGAAATGCTTAGAGAGCAAAGCATGTGTAATGAATGACCTGTTGATGAAAGAAGTGTGGAATTGGCTGCAAAATTAACCAGAAATGTTCTTTAAAGGAAGAATAAAAAAGCTTCATGATTAGTAGCAGAAGTGTATCGATAAGCTGGGGAACATTTTGAAAAGTAATCAGAGTTTGAATTTTTCATGTGTCATTGTAATGTTCTGAAATTAAGTCCAGATGAAATTTGTACTCCCTACTTACTTTATTTGTAATTTTTTAAAAAAGGTTTGTATTATTTAGTGGGCCTGTTTATATTTTGTCGCATTTTAATGATACCAACATTAAAATGAGTGGTTCATAGCAACCAGAAATAACAAAGCTTTTTTTATTTGACTCAGAAGATGCAAAAAGGTGACATGTGACAAAAAAACATATTTTACAGGAGACAATAAAAACTTTCTAATTCTTGCAAGTCATAAATAACGTTCTGTGTATATACATGGTGAACAATAAGTGTGGAATATTGCTAATAAGTTCATAAATTTTAATTTTACAAAAAAAAAGTTTTATACAATTTGGGGATAAACTATACAATATGATACAGTGTTCGAAAAAAGTTATTCGGGCACACAGTGTGTGACAGTAAACTTAATTTTTTTTAAATGACACTCTATATTAAAATTTGCATATTCCGATCTTCATTAAATTATACATATGAATGTGTAAAAATTTTACCCATTCTCCTGTTTAATGTCTTTTAACTATTGAAACAAAGGTTTGTATGTTTTGAGAGTGGGTAGATTTCTCGACATAAATGAACAGAGCCTAATAAACATAGGTCCTAAATTTAATACAGTGCCTTCCAAGATACCTTATTTGTGTAGAGTATTCCGTGGTGCAGACTATCTTTTCTGTTTGGACTCACTGACACAATTTTATTGGTTGTGTTTACCTCTGCAGTGCATTAAGGACCATGGTTCATGCACGATGGGGCACATAATGTGACAATACTTAACCCAGACATTTCATGATCGATGGATTGGTCGAGGAGTTCCAGAAGTATGGTCTCCCTGATCTCCTCACCTTAATCTTTTGGATTTATGGCTATGGAAATACTTAAAGACTTTGGTATGTGCCACACCCATCGATAGCATATAAATATTTCAGGAGCGTGTGTACAATGAAAGTCAACAAATTCAAGAGTAGTAAGTGTGCATTATATGATTCTCAGAGCCATGGGGCTGAAGAATGTGTGACAATGAGTGGCAATGACATAGAGCACCTCCTATAGTGACTTAATTGATTGATTTTACAAGAACTTGCTTCGTGGATTTCAAACTTGAGACAAATAAGCATGTAAAATCATGTTGAGTAGACCATAAAACTAAACAAAACACTATCACTAACCAAACTTGACAACAGATGCTCAGAATGAGAACCATTCACAGCTAAACAAACGAAAACAGTTCATTGTCTTTCTCACAGTTACACAACTGATCTGTTACATCTCATATCTACAATAGTGAGATGGAGGTAATGAAGGGATCTGCTGGATTAAGAACAACACTTTCAATAACCTTGCTGTAGATAAGACAGTAGAGAAATCAATTAGATCCAATATATCACTGTGAAAATATATGAGTGGAAGGCCCGTTATACAGTCATCCGTATGCTACGCAGTATGCACTACGGATCCGTAGGCAGTTTGCTTTCACAGTCACGCATAGCAAATCCGTAGCAGATTAATTATATCAGTCGGCTTGTTTGTTTCAAAATGAGCATGCTTCAAGGAAAGCTTTTGGCTGCACATTATTTGTATTAAAAAAAGTGCATAATAGACAATATTGTGTTCACCCGCTACTAATTCTAAAAATCCTGAAGGAAGCTTTTATAAATCTACATAGTGACTTGCGCGAGATCGAAAGAAAGTTCCTTTAACTAATTGCACATGTTTATTCAATCGTTTGATGAACAATTGGAAAAATTACAATAAATGCAGCTTGAACTGGATCTACATAATTATGTCATACCGAGCGGTTTGCTGTTAACATAAGGTGATAAAAATTACTCAGATGAATAAATTATTTATAATCGACATTTTATTATTTCTTGTTCATTATAACAAATTACAAAACCATCAATTATATTTGTTATAATCTATATAGATCAAAGTTTCTCATCTTTTCTCATTTCCTCACTTTATTTTAGTGCTGGCCTCTAAGTCTAAGATGTAGATTGTGTAGAATGTACTGTAATGTTTTTCCTTTCTCTTGTACGGGGGAGGAACTCGAAGGCTTACACTGCAGCCTGAAGCTTATTGTGCTTACCACCCTATTCTTGTGAATGATTGGGTAGCCGAACTGCCGCGCTCATGTACAAGTACAGCACGCTGCACCGTGTATGGATGATGATGATGATGATGATGATATCTGAATTAATAATGGCGAAATGAGTCCGAGGTCCAATGCTGAAAGTTACTTAGCAATTCTACTTCAATTAGTTGGGGGAAAACCCCGGAAAAACCCCAACCAGATAACTTGTCCCAACCAGAATTTGAACCCGGGCCCGCTCGTTTCATAGCCAGACATGCTGACCATTACTCCACAGCGGTGGACTACTGTAATGTTACTCAACCTTTTTGATTTTGAGGCTTCTTTTTTCCTCACATTGCTTTAGTGCGGCTACCTGGCCTGAGGTGTGGAGTAAAATGTAGAAATACAAAGTAGTAATATGAAATTTGGTATCAATTCAAAAAGAAAAAACTTAATTAGCTTGTTTTAATTTAATGTAAAATTGTCAGATAATAAAATTTTCAAAGAACAACTTTTAAAATTGTTATATTATTATTATTATTATTATTATTATTATTATTATTATTATTATTATTATTATTATTATTATCATTATTATTATTATTATTATTATTATTATTATTATTATTACCACCATTATTTTTTTCATTGCACCCCACTACCAGTTGGTCTGTCACCCTCAGGGCTGCAGCCCCCTTCCCGGTTGAGAATCACTGATTTAGATTAAATGTGTTTTAAATACACTGAGTAAATATTTATATTGACTAGATACTCTTAATTAAATATTCCTTAACTTATTTTATAGATAAGAGGTTTTATATATATATATATATATATATATTATATACAGTAGTGTGTTGCCCATAATAGGTAAATTCCTGTGAGTGAAAGAGTATCTTTGGAGGATCTTTGGAGGTTGATGGAGATCAGAGAATTGACATCAAGGAAGACTGTTATTCTGGTTGGGAAATGTTTCCAGTGTGGCAATGTGAACTGATATTTGTGTATTCTGAAGTACGATTTTTCTGAATATTAGCCCACTGAAAAATGGCAAATGAACAGACTGAGTAAGTGATGTGAATGGGAAGGACGGAATAAAAGGGGATGGTTCATGTTTTGTATTCGAAAGACTGTGTTTCCATACAATAATGTAGTTTCTACTTCTGAAAAATGTCCTAACAGCTAACTAAATTATCCTCAACGGAAGATTTTTTTTTCTGGAACTTCTGCCATGTCTTCTCTCATCTTCATCACTCATCTGCATTTCATTGTGTGTTATTGTCCATTTCTTCAAAATTGTTCAATATAATGTCACACGTATCACGCCACAACTTCTGATGCCTCTATTTTTGTATTATTCACAAAAAGGATCCCAGAAACATTGTCTTCTATCTAATTGACTGATAACAGCTGCGTATCAAAAGTCATAATGCTTTCAAACATGAATTTTACTGCTTATTATGCCGCTACGCTATGCGTAGTACGCATGACTGTGTAAGCCCACACTTGTCCAAGGTATTCATGTCTTCTCCGTAGTCTGTAGCGCCTAGCGGGACGTCCGTATGGATCCTACGGATGCGTACAGTACGCAGAACTGTGTAAGCTCCCATATGTGTAAGGTATTTTGCTATGGATCCGTAGTCCGTAGCGCGTAGCATACGGATAACTGTGTAACGGGCCGAAGATTCAAAACATAAAATTATTGTAGGCTCTCATGGTCACATAAAATCAAATATAAATCAATTTATAAGTAACCTCAAGAAGTTCAAAAAGTTTTTCGGACTAGAATATTGATTCTGTTAATGAGTCGATCATATAAGATATTAGAGCAGCTATAAGACATAAATAATTATTATAGATAGATGTAAGATGACAGTAACAGAATATATGTCCTGTACATGAAGAAACTCCGAACACAATGACGTCAATAGAGTAGAACAAATCGGTGACATTGTTCAATAAATAATTAATCAGTCAACTGCAGTAATCAACCAAGAGAACATATATTTTACTTATTTCTTCCATTGCAACAACAAAATGATCTGCATTCAATTGATTTACATTTTTTCTCAACATTTTTGCATGTTGCTATCGCTTGTACATTATGTATGTGTGTTGGTACGAAATATGTTTATCTTGATGTCTTTGTAGTAAGTTTATTTGAATTTATGGTGAAACTTCGATATCCTCCCACACACTAGAGAAAAATCGTACTTAAATAATTTAAAATTACCTGAAAAATGTAACACACCACTCTAGAGACACAATGTGGTCACTGTGAAAGTTATGTAACTACTTAATAGGTAACAGTTCCATGTAATACACAACACTCCATACTGTTATTACTAAAGCCACATCTTTGGCACAACTTATGGCTTGTGGATCATCGCAAACCTTGACCTCAACTCCTCTGAGCTCGAATCCTTATGTACTTGGTCAGTCATAACAACCTCATAAAATACCAGGTGAAATTATGAAGCAATTAATTAAATTACGATCATTTGGTCCAGGGAGCATCCATTTTTGGTGTAAGGATAATTCGTTTGACGTGTCTAAATTAGTCTTGTCTTGGATACATTCTTTAATAAATCACTCCAAACCAATATGAATATAACATAGATTGTGTACGAAGATAATTTTTTGTGTTGGCCCAATTGTGCATCATTATTTACATACCCGAATATAAAAATTAATATGGCACATAACATTATTTCAGTATTAATATGTAAGTAATAAAAAATGTGTACTTTACAGAATTATATTTTTTAACACAACAAATCAGCAAACTTTAAATATAAGTAAGAAATTCATTTGCTGATTTGATGTATTATAAAATATAATTCTATAAGGTACACATTATAGCCTATGCACTTAATATGTGCCACATATATATCTGTAAAGTTATTACTCTTTAATTTTCATTTGATCACGAAATAACGCAATTCAAATGAGATGTCAGTCTTGTGTGTGGCATGAGAGGATATTGAAGTTTCAGTGAATTTCTCATTTACATTTAAAGTTTTTCTATTTGATGTGTTAAAAAATATGCTCATTTTCTCTTGTGATGATCCACTCCTTTATTATTGCTTGACTGTCACATGTTACACATCTCTGAGGCTGGTAGATATTTTGTTATATAATGAAAACATTTTCTTTTTCAATCACTTTAATGTTTGTTTTTGTGTAAAAAATTAAATGGTAGAAGTGTATTAAGGCAACTTTACATTACAGTTAAAAATTCACACAAACAACTAACAAAAATAATAGGCCTTTACATATAAGTTCATTTCATAGTACTTGAAAATTAATAATAATGTTTTGATTTTACAGATACAACCTGAAGAACCAAAGCCTTCGAGAGGGTAAGTTGATTTTGTGATATGTTTTACAGAAGTTAAGTAGACTACATCATTTTATTATGACCTTCATTGCTGATGGATGAATGATTTTATCCTGTTTAATTTTCGTAAGCTCTTGAATTTGTAGTTTAAGTCATAGGAGTGTTGAATTAATAGTATTTATAGTTATCAACAAAATTCCTTTGGATATATGTTGTTAATAGTAAGTTTATAACATACATTTCCTTATAAATATGAGATAAGTTATGATACATTTTGCACAGAATAGTTTGCTGAAAGTAGATATTTGTGCACTATAGATGTGTCAGTTATGACCAGGCAGTGCATTTTCGTTCCCAAACGTACAGCAGATCGAGTAGTTTCTTCTGTTAGCTACATCTATTACATTACGTGAATGAGTAAGCAAGGTCGAATTGCAAGTAGATAGGCATGGGGTTATTAAATAATAAAGATGTAATGTAATATAAATATGCCCCTATAACGTTATACAATGTAGAAAGAACATTCTCTTAGTTTAAACACATTTTATGTGAAGTTCGTAAAAGACTTGCATTTCATAACCTCACTACAATGGGATAGGTTTTGATAAACGAATTATTTGTACGTATATATTGTGTAAAATATAAATTTATTGCGCTAAACTGGAGAATTCCCACGGTATCTTTGAACCGTGCCGTTACGTTTAGCACCAAATTTAAGTAAATACACAATCTCGCCAACATAAGAACACGACGTTGGTGTGTGGCGTTGTTGGAGGGAGAAATTTGTTTATTTTCTCTCTCTACCTCCTTCGTTCTGAACATTACTGAGAGATAGCACCACTGTTAGCTACAAGATATATTTGCGCAAATATATTGAAGTAGATTACGTGACCTATTACGTGACTTAGATGAGAGTCTCAGGACAAAACAGTTTTGCTATATTTCTTTTTTTATTAAATGTTAAGCACAGGAACGCCATATCGTAATTTCATTTAAGAAACAAGCCAAACAAATTATCTTTGCATCAAAAACGGATGCTCCCTGGACTAAATTATCGTATTTTATAATTGTTTGAATGTAACAGAAGCCAGAAGTCTTGCACTTGACTAATGCAGTGAATTATTTAAGAATATAGTCGCGAATTTTACTACCACCATTTCGATTGTGTTTTGTTTGGCATGGCTCGGTACGGCCCGGTGACTAGTGGCCAGCGAGTAACATCGACTATCGACATTGCTCTGCCGTGGGTATTATCCAGTTGATCCTTTTCTTAGCTTAAACAAATATTTACTGGCATTTATAGTAAAAGATATTAATTTCATAATCGCAGAATATATATGTCTTTGTTCACCGTAATGGAGTTGATTTCGTTAAATGAATTAATTGAATATATTATATATAGAGTATTTACTGTTAATGTGTATCATGCTTACTGTTGTGTTCTATATTTAGAACATGAATTAATTGAATATATTATATATAGAGTATTTACAGTTAATGTGTATCATGTTTACTATTATGTTCTATATTTCAAAGTGATGAAGTTTCACCATTACAATGAGGGGAAATACAGCAGTGGAGAAGTTCGGGGAATTGTTGTTATATCAGAACAGACGAACAACTGTCTAAAAAAAATAGTGTATGACAGTCTTGAGGTGTTATTCCAAAATTTTTTTAAACTTTTCTGAAACAGTTTGGATTACCCAATTCACTAATGGACGAAATATTAGTTACAGTTCTTAAAAAAAAAAAAAAATCTTGTCAAATATTAAGTCATCACATCCATCATATTTCTTACATGTATTTATTTTATTTAGTATCATATCTCTAATTTTCCAAACAAAATTGTAGTTTTATTGTATCAATGAGACCTGTACCAAATTTTGTGAGTATACTAAGTCCTAGTATACTCCATTGGGAGGCAATTTGTTTAAATAAAATAAAAATTATTTTAGTTTGTTCGTAGGTTTGCTTCACTCGGCCT
This sequence comes from Periplaneta americana, assembly GCF_040183065.1. Classification (NCBI taxonomy): domain Eukaryota; kingdom Metazoa; phylum Arthropoda; class Insecta; order Blattodea; family Blattidae; genus Periplaneta; species Periplaneta americana. The sequence goes on along the minus strand of NC_091120.1, from coordinate 182,334,485 downwards.
TTCACAAACATCCATAGTCACAAAATAAATTCCGTTTTTAACATTTGTATCCTAAATAACTGTTCTGTTGGAAATGTGGTAATGTAGAAACTAAATTGTTTCAAAATATACAAAATGTATAATGTGAAAGTGTAGTAGGCCTATATGTCATCGTGATGACAATGTTTATTTTTCTTTAAAATAAAATAGTGTCCTTTTTCTCCTTTAATGCTTCCATGGATGATAGCATATCATACTTGTTTTCATTAAGAAGAAAAAAGGTTAGTACTTTTTTGCTTCTTACTCACTTATTCACTCACACGCATGTAAGCACAGACTAGCAAATTGTAGGCCTTTAGTTATGTTTGTATACATCAGTAACCCTTCTTTAAAATGAATGGCATTTTATGTCCCATGTATGTACATACTGTATATTCAACAAATATACAATTTCCAAAAGATGAAGATACCGAAAAGTGGGACTATTCTGAAAGCTTTTTTATTTATCTTTTTGTTCTTGTAAAACTAGTTTTGTTCCGCGTATTTTGTGTTCAATAATTTGAAGTAGGTTGACTTTACGATACTATTCATCATTCATCAAAATATTTAGTTTTTTAGCCTTCGTAGTATTTGAAAAAAATAAATTAAAGGCATCTTTCAAAAAAGTTCCATAGTTGGGGCTATTCTGAATCTACATTATTTTTAAATACAGAATGCTTGTCAATGAAACTTTGGCTATCCTGAAACTGTTTTCTCATAGATTATCTTATTCTGATTAATTTGATATACAAGAAGTCAGTGTTTTCTGTTTGCAGTAGGCCTAATAATGAAATGAAAAGAAAGGTCATTTCTACAAAAGGTTTTGTTACAAACTTTTGTTTACAAGTATTAAGACAAAACTTGGAGTTAAACAGATGTATTGGTACATAAAACAAAATTATAGATAAACATAATAGCTCTTAACTTTGCTTGAACTAACCATACTTGTTTATGTCACTGCAAATTAGGCACTTCAATGACAAAAGCAAATTTAATTTGTCCTCCCCGCATTGCAAAAACTGGATCAGGTAATATTTTGATGATATCATCTCTATAAACTGTGTCAATATCACAAGCTTGATGTAACTAACTCATATCTAGAACTAAGACCTATTTACATATAAGGATGTAGTTGAAAAGGAACTAACTGCCAACAGGTTACATTAACATGTTTTTTTAAGCTTTACTGCACTTCGTTTGGGCTATGTTATTTGTTGAAGTAGCCAAATCGTCCATTTCATAATAGCCCCATACCATATTTCAGAAAAGCCCCCACAAAACAACACATCTGGTCCATGGATTGTAGCAAAGCTAAAAATATAGCCTATTACTTGTAGTATTCTTCACATTCCATGAAACAAAAAGGTAATTATAGATGAATAATTATAAGTTTTTATCAGTTACAATAATGAGAATTTCAGCCATCAACTTCCAAGCAATTGTTGTGTGCTTTCACTTAAAATTTCAACATCAACTGTCTTGTTATCCAATTTCTATCATGTTAGTCATTTATAACAGTAAGGAATGTGTTCCATAGAGTTTACATTCCGTGTAGATCAAAGAGAACGAAAAATTAGAGCTGTTTTCAGAGTAACCCCACTTTACGGTATATCATTGCAGAACGAGTTTCAAAGAAAATTTTAAGCAAACAATGAAATGCCATTGCTCATTTCAATTCATTTTGGCCATTAGATATACAGTTTTAAGCTTTGTCAGAATAATTTAAGAGGCATGATGGGACCGATAAGCTGATTACTATAAATGACAATTAGAATTTATTATATGTGCCGTCTATGCTTATCCTTATTTAACAAATATATTGGTTGCTTTCTGCCTCCAGTGAACTCAAGAACACATCCTCATTCATCATACTGTCGCCCCAGCTCCTACCAAATATGGAAAGCTACATAACCATCAAACTGGACAACTATTAATTCTGATCTTAACAATTTTAAAGTATTTTAGTTAATTTTATCATCAGCATTTGTAACACTTTATTACGGCTCATAGAGCCGCTTTGTATTTACATTGTAATTTCTGCCATACAATTATTGATTTTACATAGAAACATGTTATTTTAAATTTTAATATCAATTGAGTTTACTTGAACGGCAACATATAGTGTACTCATACCATACATATGGGCTTACTTGTTTCTGATGATGGCTCCATAGAGCCGAAAACGTTAAAATAGATATATTATGTAACAAAATATTGTATAACCAATATATTTGTTAAATAAGGATAAGCATAGACGGCACATATAATAAATTCTAATTGTCATTTATATTTGTCAGAATACATTGAAAAACATGTAATACATTAAAAAAAAAAGCACTTATAAAAGAAACGCTAAAATTTAAATAATACAATGAAAACATGAAATAATTTGAAACTTTTAAATTAAAGAAAACAGTTCACCCTTCATGTATTAATTGTAACTAATTGCAATTAGATATATTTATTAAAAAACAATTTCATACAAGTTTGTGTTGAAAAATTCAGCAACAGAATAAAAAGGATTATTTAATAACCAATTGTAAAATCTAGTTTTGAAGCTTTTGATTAGATTAGTAATTTATAATATTGACTGGGGAGCTTATTATATAATTTCATCCCCATAATTGAAAAGTTTGTGTTGCTCTTGTGTAATCTACAATATGAAATATTAATTTGTTCACTGTTTATAATTTCATGATCATGTATATTGGCCACTAATGAATAATTGTCGATATTTTGTTGTCGAATGTAAAGTACTAGATCGTAGCTATATATACAAATCTGTGATTGTCTGAAAAGTGGCTGACAATGCTCCAGATAGTTTGATTTACATAAAATTCTAATGGCTTTCTTTTGCAAAAATCAAGACACTTCCAATTTTGGTTCCATTTCCCCAGAAAATTAGGACATATCGGATTATCGACTGAAAGAAAGAAAAGTAAGCACATCGTAAATAATTTTGAGAAACGCAAGTCATTAATTTCTTCAACAGATATAAAACTCTTGATAGCTTTGTGCATATGTATTCGATGTTCTTATCCCATGTTAAACTACTCACTATACTGAGTGAGCAGATTATCTATGAAACGTGAGTGCAGTATGGAGTTCACGGGCCATGAAACATATACTCCCAGCTGGCTGGTAGCAAGATTTTGCAGTTAAACTCGCTGCACTAGTGTGTCTGTCCAAGTTACCGCTTATTTCTATTTTTAAAATGTTATGTACTCACTCATGTCATGTAAGAAGATACTGGAACTGCCACCCCTCATTTTCCGCGTATTTCTTGCGTATTAACATAGCCATACAAATAGAACCAAGCTTTGTCCAAAAACAAGTTGAGATTAAGATCAATTGGTCTGTCATGATCTTTACTGAAAATTCATTCACAAAATCTACTTTTAAGTACCGAATCATCTCGTTTAAGTTGTTGCAACATAGTAATTTTGTACAGTTTTACCACAGTCTGGTATATACAGTCACGAAGCTTGAGTTGTGAGGGTGCTAGGAACAATAGACTGTGCTGGTACTATTTCCCATTCTCTGTAATGAGGTGATATTAGCGATCCTAGTGGTTAGCAACTATCTATGGATGCATATTTACTACGTATTGAGCTTCGTGACTGTATATACTAGACTGGTTTTACCTTGAGTAACTTTGTAACCTCTCGAATAAAAGTGTAGAAAATTCCCGTTTGCTGGAAAAAATGCTGAAGAGATTTGTAGGTGAATTTTCTAGCTGGTGTCCAGTGTCATCCAGAGTTTCTTCTTTGAGCACTGTATCTATTGTCTTTTTCGTTTCTCATCTTGAACACTTCCCATTTAACTCTCCTATTACCATGGGATCGTATGAGACCCCCAAGAGCACATTCAAAGCCACGTACCTTTTCTGTTTTCTTATATAAAATTTTGAAATAAATTGGCTTTCTTCCTTTGAGTGTGATCTATGTAGCAATGTTTCGCTTTTTATTTTATTTTGAACACAAGAAAAATTATTAATTGTTATTACACTGAATACCGTTGAAATATCAAATGACTCCACATAAAATTGGCGCTCTTTTTGATTATTTAGTTGTCTTAAACAATGAAATAATTTCGAATAGCTATTTTATAAAACACAGAATCGTAGTCTTTATGATGATATTATTAATTTTTGATTCTACAGAATTCTCTGTTGTGGTTATTATTTATTAATACTAGAGAAAAATTCGCTCTAGCGATGGGGATCAAACCCAGGACCCCCAGTTCTATGCACTGGGCGCTCTATCATTGAGCTACACCAAGGGGTACATGAGTACAATCATATAAATAAATTCAGTTCTTAAAACAAATTTGTATCTTACTTAATTTACTTGGAGTCACCATTGGTATCCAGTGTAACAGAATAATGCCCACGTGCATCAACGTCGGTTAGTGTAATCACCAGTTAAAATTGTCACCTAACCCCTGGTTAAGCATTTTTACAGTGGATCGACCTCGGTTACGACTTAAATAGGAGGTTAACCACAGTAATCTCTAACCGGCCATATTCGAGCGGTTAAAGGAGATAACCAATGATTAGTAGAGCAAGTAAAGCAAAATGGCGGCCAAAGCCACAGATGTTTATTTCGAAGACGATTATTATTGTACAGTACTTGAATTACTTGGATAGAGCGTGAGCGTGAAGTTTCTTTAGTGGAAAGAGAGAATTCTTACGAGGAATTAGATCACAGAAAATTTCAGGAGGGATTTCGTTTATCAAAATCTACAATTGGATCACTTGAAATATCACAAAAAATCATATTTCTCCTATGGATCGGCTGCTTATATTACGATTCTATGTAACTGTTATTTTCTGTACTAAAAGGGGGAATACTCGAATATCTCTTTCTCTATGTCACTGGCTGAACAAAGACAGGTTATGGATGGATCTTAGGATAATGAGCAGTTCCCTCATGTAAATGGGGTCCTGGATCGTATACACATTCATACTAATCTTCTACATCCTTTTCCTTTATAGATATTCCATCTTTTTATATATAATATATTTAAATCTAGTAATTAAGTCTATCGATACTTCAACCTCACATTAGGATATAATCATTTTTGCATTCAGTTTTCTATTTTGTACGATTTTAACCTAACAGCACTGAAAAGCAAAGAGATGCAACTCGCAAATATAACAGCACCCAAAGGCAAACAAATGCAAAGCGAAAATGTAGGACACGTTCATTTCGATGTAGATTGGAGTGAGCGCAGTCGTTTTTAGACGTTGACTATTATCTTTGCAGCGGTATGGATGCTTTCCTTTAGTCATTTTGTAGAAACAGTGTACCATCACAGACTTTACTCTGGTTAAATGAGGTGCCAGCTAGCCATGTTTAAGTAATCGGTGATTATGAATGGTGCACAGAAATTACATTTTAACCACTGTTACTGTTTAACCGTTGTTTCGTAATCTATGATTACTGCGTTTTTAACCGATGTTGATACACTTCGCCATAATTCTGGTAGTAGGAGGATTAATGAAATTTATTAACCAAGTTATGAACCGTAGTAAAACCTGGAACTCGAACAGCTGGGAATTTCTCTTGAAATAATCTCCCAACAGCATAAACGGTTACACGAACATATGAATCGTAAGCGAACATTCATTGAGGAATAGAGTAATTAGGTCTATAATGTTTCATTACACCTCTCCTTTCCTTGCAGAGCAGACCGTGCATATAGTATCCACTTACTGATCTGTGTATTCCGTTAAGCAGGGCTCCTCTTTATCTGAAATGTTGGCCAAGGTGAAGCTAACTTTCTGTTAGAGTTTTGCCATGTTCTGTTTCACAGATAATCTGCTTACCCAGTGTCAGTGACATATAATAACTTATTTTTCTGTCTAAATATTTACGAATTATACAGAGAAAATGGGCTAATTCTTAAGTAATTATTTGATTATATGAAAACTTAATTTATCTACGAGGCGCATCCAGAAAGTAAGTTTCCCGATTTTCTCCCCTTGAAAGTAAACGTAATTAGCCATGTCAATAGCACATGCGTAACAGATCTATGACATATCAATCATATGCCAGCCGGACAGGTCCCACCTGGTGCCAGTAGCGTGGCAGCAGTGGTCCGAAATGGAAGCTCTTATTCCTTCTCCCGCCGCCTGCGAGGTTCGGTCGGTGATAAAGTTCTTTAATGCACAAAGCATTGCGCCAATTGAAATTCATCGGCAGCTCTGTCAGGTCTATGGGCCGAACATCATGAGTAAGCAGATGGTGCATCGCTGGTGTAGGCAGTTTTCCGAAGGTCGTCGAAGTGTCCATAATGAAGAGCGCAGTGGGCGACCGTCCCTCATCAATGATGATTGTGTTGAGCTGGTGCGGCAGTGCATCATGGAGAACCGTCGCTTCACGATTACGGAGCTGAGCAGCCATTTACCGCAGATATCGCGATCCTTGTTGCATGAGATTGTCACTAAGCACCTGCTGTTCAAAAAAGTGTGTGCAGGTGGGTGCCGAAAAACCTGACACCCGAACACAAAATGCAGCGTTTAGGAGCAGCATTGACATTTCTGCAACAGTATCACGATGACAGCGACGAGTTCCTCGATAGGATCGTCACGGGCGATGAGACTTGGATTTCGCACTTCACCCCTGAAACCAAGCAGCAGTCAATGCATTGGCGGCATAGTGGATCTCCGGTCAGGACGAAATTCAAACAGATGCTGTCAGTACGGAAAGTGATGTGCACGGTGTTCTGGGACAGGAAGGGCATTCTGCTCATTGACTTCCTTCCAAGAGGTGAAACAGTGAACGCTGACCATTACTGTGAAACACTGCGAAAATTGTGACGTGCCATTCAAAACAAGAGGCGTGGAATGCTTACTGCAGGTGTTGTGCTCCTCCATGACAATGCTCGTCCACATACAGCTTGGCGCACAGCAGCTGTTTTGACGGAATTTGGCTGGGAGTTGTTTGATCAGCCACCCTACAGTCCTGATCTTGCTCCCAGCGATTTTCACGTTTTCTTTCACCTCAAGAAATTCCTGTCCTCCAGTGAGCGTTTTGGCAACGACGAAAAGCTGAAGACGTCTGTCACACGCTGGTTCCATTCACAGGCGGCAGAGTTCTACGACAGAGGGATACAAAAGTTGATCCCACGATACGACAAGTGTCTCAATTCTGATGGTGGATATGTTGAAAAATAGCTGAAACATTGCTGTACCTGTTGCCAATAAATGTTTTCCTGAAAGTGTGTGTTCTTTTTTTTTTTTAAATAGGGAAACTTACTTTCTGGATGCGCCTCGTATATTAGTCTTTTAGTAATGATAATAAAAGTTGAAAATTTGAGATTTTGTGTTTAGACTGTCACTAATTGCAATTTATATATTACAGCCACCCCAAGAGGTGACATTGGAATTGACAGATGACAGTTGGCCTCCCAGAAGAGATGAAAATATAAGAACATCTACAAAACAACCGTCACCTAGGTATGTATCCTTAATGGCAAGATTTGCAAGTGACATTTTTCTTTTGGGTATTGTGTAAATGGTAAATATTTGTATTTTGTGTGGAAAGATTTACAAAACGAAATATAAGTCTAGGAGGTTAAGTCTGAGAGTTTATGGACAATCATCCAATTCAGATATACCTTCCTGAGACAAGTCTGTAAGAATAAGTCTCCAATTAAGTCTTTGTATGTATGGGGCTCTTTAGGGAAGTTGTTAAGTTGTTTGTCATTGATGCATATAAAATGGCTATGTTAAAGTTGTCACATGTTCAAACATAGGAATGGTACTCTTTTTCTTAAGAATGCATAAATCCTAAACAGTAATTATCAGGTATAAAACTGTTTAAACTCCATACAATATCAGTATGAACCTAACACAATTAATGCCTCTTTCTTTTTCTCTGATTTATGTATGTTATGGACCTGAGAGAGTTCTACAAATTTTGTCTCTTTTTTTTTTTTTTAAATGTCTGAACTTATTTATGCACAGCCCAGCAGTAATCGATGTTCCACTGCAGCCTTTGGATGCTCGTTCCCTATTGGCTGCTCGAGCTGTGTTGCAAGCAGCCAGCCAGAGGGAGAAAAGTATTGCTTCTTCCACCCCACCCAGTTCGCTGGACCTTGAGTGGGAACATGAAGGCATGTTTATTTTTTGCTTCCATATATGCAATTCAAATGTTGTCTAGCTTAAATGTTTAATCCGATGTTTCTTGGAGTGTGGTTGACAGACCATTGGTGGCATTTGGCAACATGTCAGGTAATCTATTAGTTAAGTGTTGGTAATTTAATTAATTATAGGGAAATTAAGTAAATATATGTTCATGTCGTGACTCTTAACGGATATCAGCCAAGGGTAAACGTGATCAAGGATGAGAATGGTGACTTGCTTGCAGACTCTCCATCAGTCCTAAACAGATGGAAAAACTATTTTGCGCAACTACTAAATGTACATAGGCCAGATAGATATGATCGGGACGAAATTGAAATACAAACTGCTGAGCCATTATACCCGAACCCACGCTTTCAGAAGTCGAAATTGCGATAGAAAATCTGAAAAAGTACAAGTTTCCAGGTATCGATCAAATTCCAGCACAATTAATACAAGAGGGTGGAAGTGCATTATATAGCGAAATTTATAAACTTGTACTTGCTATTTGGGAAAGGGAAATTGTACCAGAACAATGGAAGGAGTCCATAATTGTACCTATTTTTAAGAAAGGGGACAAAACCAACTGTCGTAACTTTCGAGGAATATCACTTTTGTTGACGGCGTACAAAATTTTGTCCAATATTCTTTTGAGAAGATTAACTCCGTACATAGATGAAATTATTGGGGATCATCAGTGCGGTTTTAGGCGTAATAGATCGACTATTGATCAGATTTTTTGTATTCAACAGATAATGGAGAAAAAATGGGAGTATAAGGGTACAGTACATCAGTTATTCATAGATTTCAAAAAGGCATATGACTCGGTTAAGAGGGAAGTATTATATGATATTCTTATTGAATTTGGTTTTCCCAAAATGTGTCTCAGTGAAATATACAGCAGAGTCCGTATAGGTCAGTTTCTATCTGATGCTTTTCCAATTCACTGCGGGCTAAAGCAGAGAGATGCACTATCACCTCTACTTTTTAACTTCGCTTTAGAATATGCCATTAGGAAAGTTCAGGATAACAGGCAGGGTTTGGAATTGAACGGATTACATAAGCTTCTTGTCTATGCGGATGACGTGAATATGTTAGGAGAAAAGCCACAAACGATTAGGGAAAACACGGGAATTTTACTGGAAGCAAGTAAAGCGATCGGTTTGGAAGTAAATCCCGAAAAGACAAAGTATATAATTATGTCTTGTGACCAGAATATTGTACGAAATGGAAATATAAAAATTGGAGATTTATCCTTTGAGGGGGTGGAAAAATTCAAATATCTTGGAGCAACAGTAACAAATATAAATGACACTCGGGAGGAAATTAAACACAGAATAAATATGGGAAATGCGTGTTATTATTTGGTTGAGAAGCTTTTATCATCTAGTCTGCTGTCAAAAAATCTGAAAGTTAGAATTTATAAAACAGTTATATTACCGGTTGTTCTGTATGGTTGTGAAACTTGGACTCTCACTCTGAGAGAGGAACGTCAGTTAAGGGTGTTTGAGAATAAGGTGCTTAGGAAAATATTTGGGGCTAAGCGGGATGAAGTTACAGGAGAATGGAGAAAGTTACACAACACAGAACTGCACGCATTGTATTCTTCACCTGACATAATTAGGAACATTAAATCCAGACGTTTGAGATAGGCAGGGCATGTAGCACGTATGGGCGAATCCAGAAATGCATATAGAGTGTTAGTTGGGAGACCGGAGGGAAAAAGACCTTTAGGGAGGCCGAGACGTAGATGGGAGGATAATATTAAAATGGATTTGAGGGAGGTGGGGTATGATGATAGAGACTGGATTAATCTTGCTCAGGATAGGGACCGATGGCGGGATTATGTGAGGGCGGCAATGAACCTTCGGGTTTCATAAAAGCCATTTGTAAGTAAGTAAGTAAGTCGTGACTCTAACCTATAAATCAGTGATTCCCAAACTTTATGAAGATGCAACTCATTTTTGAGCAAGAATTTTGTGTGCGACTGACTATCATACTGGTACTTAATCCATTCGAAAAATACAAATCCCTCTAAAATCGGAAAGAACGATATTCTAATCTTACTCAAAACCAGTTGATACAGTACCGTCGGATTCTTATGTATTGTCGGACCATCGGATCTGTGCCCCTTCAGCTCTGTCGTCGTTCTTGAAAAATTTAACGCCTGTACTCACTCCATTCCACCTGCTTTCCTCCCACCACGTTAAACTGCAAGCCACGAACCTTGCAGAATAGGGTTATTGCCAAACTTCCGTCAAACGGTATAATAAATAACTGGTCCTCCATGCTACAATATCATTTCTTTCAATCAAAATACATCTTGTATTTCTACATTTTTTAAACCTAAATCCCATGTCTCAAATCTCACTCCGCAGCGTTTCTCTCCAAGCTTGGAAAATCTTGTCTCTCGCAATCATCAGTAATTTCTTCAATGTCGGAACTATATTCTATACAGAATAAAATTCTTGTATCTTTCTTCTTAAAATACATTGGTTGATATCATCTACAAGAATTAAAGGTTCCCTTGTTCTGTTCTTCTGTGGTGATTCTAGCTTTTCATCTCCTGCGCAGCCTCCCTCTCTCCTGATTTTCTTTGTTAGGCGCTCTGACCTGCCTATATAAGTTACATTAAATGTTGTATTATTAGTATTAGTTAAGTAAGTAATTATAATACGTAATCAATTGAAATAAAATAAGCCCCATCAATGATCGCAGCTGCTCTTATCATTGCTCGATTTATAGGAAACAGATATTGACCTGTTTGTTTCTCTTCATCGCAAAATACTATTACGTACTTGCTTAATAATATTTCTTTCGCCACTCCATGCTACAGTGTTCATGTTGAGTTGACAACACTGGACTGCAAGTGCAAATAAACTGTCCCGCAAGAAGGCTCAAAATTGTGAGTAGTGAGGGAGAGAAAGGGAGAGAGCTAGAAAAGAGGGAGATAGGAATGCAGGGAGAGAAATGAATTACCGAGGCTGAGAAGGAATTAGGTTTCAGTTCGCATATCTTACCGGGGCACAGATCCGATGGTCTGACAATACTGGTACCTGTGAAACAAGATGTCGGTTAGATACTTGCATTCAACTGACTGAAATTCCAAAGAATATTAAGGAAAGACTTATTGAAATATGTATCTACTAATGGAATGTCAAAACTATACTTTTTTCACAGAGCATAGACCAGTTTTTGGTCAAAAGAATGCAAGAATAACTCGAGCTTGCAGAAGAAGCTCTTAAATTTTTTATAGAATTTGCAGTCTCGTATTTATGAAAAATAAGTTTCTCGTCTATGTCTATCATCAAAACAAAAGCATGAAATATTTGTGTATCTAATGCAAGTCAAGTGTACATTTGTAACTTAAAAGTGTGGAACACAGTCATTTTGATATATCTGACTTGAAGACAACCACGAAACATTGCATCCTCGTAAATATAATGATTTTTCGACCTTTAAAATATTTCATTACAAATTCAGTTCTTCAGTATAATTTTCACTTCCTAACAAATTGTTTACTTAATTTCAGCTCTTTTTACAACTTCATGGGTTTTTCATCATACAAAACAATATTAATTGATTGAAGATGTAATCTTTTGCCAGTAAATATATAAAAGTTACTTGTGAGGTATTGTAATCAATGTTGAGTCCAACCAATATAAGATTTTTTTCTCTTCATTGTAAAAAATGTAATTACCTGGCTCTTGCATTCAGGTAAGAATTTGATGATGCTGATAAACTCTTTAATTATGCAGATTTATTGTATTTTATTTGGTAGCATGCTAGTAATCTTCAAAGAATTATTTCGTAAATAATTATGTAAATCTGATCCAAATGGTTTAGGAACAAGGATATTTTAACATTGAAATATTTATTTCAAATTTTGCCAAAATAAATTTCATATTTTAACAAAATATCTTTCATATTTTGCTGGATTTTATAATACCATTTGCAAAATAATGAAGGAACTGAATTATGAAATATGTCAAATGAATGATGACTCATTTCTTATTTTGTCTACCCACATAAGCACTACAATGTGTTAAATTGTAGTTGTAATAGTTAGTCTGCGAGGAAATCAAAATTCTGTTTGGTTGTTCACTGATAATTAAGGGGAGAGGATGGTATTTTTTTTTTTACTTTTTTCCTATTTGGTGTAAACTATTAATTTTTTGTATGTAGAGAGCTCATAGCTGTGGCAACTCAACCAAATAAAAATATTGTGAAAAAAAAATTATTTTGGGGGCCCAAATTTGAAAAAAATATATCCAATGCAGGATTGTACTGAAACTGGTATATCTAAACCGTTTTTAAAAATAGATTCAAACAGTTTTTTGCAATGTATTTGCAAAAGCATGTTCTACAAACTGTGTGTAACAGAATTTTGATATTAGTCCCTACGTTTGTAAAGTAAACAATTAAAATTTAATAACAATTTTCTGATTTCCTATCTTGCAAACAAACGAACGTATTTTTAAAATGAAATCAATTAACAAAATTCTGTTACAGAGAAAAGTTTCCTAATAGTCTAAAGAATGTGTGTTCTAAATTTCATGCATGTATCTTTAATAGTTCAGAAATTATATCCATTTTTGTCTGGCAATGTAGCAAAAAAAAAATAAAGTTACTGGAAACCGATAAAAGCGGGCATGTGATTTAAAAATCCATAGCACAGGAAGTTTAAAAATGACGTCTCAACATCCGATAAGGGCACAAATACCCACAAAATGTTATACAATGCATTCCACACATATCAAAGCGTATTTTAAAGAGACAAAAAAAATTTGAAAATTTAATTTACCGGAAACAACAATAAAAGTGGGCGAATGATTTAAAAATCCATAACACAGGAAGTTTAAAAATGGCGACTCAACGTCCGATAAGGGCACAAATACCCACAAAATGTTATACAATGCATTCCACATATATCAGAGTATTTTAAAGAATTTTTTTTTTTAAATTTACTCATTTTTCACCAAAAAATACCATCCTTTCCCCTTAAAATTTGAAGAACACTGTGTAATTCCTTGAAGTAATGACACATGCTCTGAATGTGTTCCACAGGTTGTCTTCCCATTCAACCACTACACTACGCAGGAGTGCCAGAAGACGAAGGCTGTGAGTCTGCTGCTACTAATGGTCAGAATGGCGGTGCTAGTGCAGCTGGTAGCACTGCATGGTCACGTATCTCCACTCCAGACTCCCTGGAATGGGATCCTGTCGAAGCGCCACTTGCCACAGCAAGTGAACAACCCATCGAGGAACTGGATGCAGAGACTGAACAGTTACTTAGCGAGATCGAACGACTTACCTCTAGGGCTTTAAGAGAAACTGGAGACTGGAGCAGCTGATCTCCATTAGCACTGTGCTGAATCGCTGGGCCCACATCAAGAGCTTTACGGTTTGAGTAAGTTAAATTCATCACTTGCAGAAAATGGAACAGTGCCAGAAACAAATATCCATCATACTATCGAAGATTTCATTATGGAGAAGTTGTAACTTATCTGTATGTACACACACCTTAAATCAGCGTTTCTCAAACTATGTTCCGTGGACCACTGTGGTCCTCAAGGTCTGCCCAGCGAATAGGGATTATAAAGAATGGACACTTCGCGTCGGTACCTTTGATGTAGCCGGACCGATTTCAATGACCTTCAAGCCAGCTAGAGCGTGAGATTCTGCTTTCTCCCTAGAGTTGGCACTGACATCACACTAGCTAGCAGTCGACACAGCGGAAATATAACACATAATTAATACATCTAGGTACATTATGTACTCAAATAAAATAAATTGGATCCATAAAATAATAAATCCGTTATTAACTGTAATGTCTAGACTCTACAGTTCCTTTATAATGAGAGTTGAGATGTTGACCCCAACAACAATTAAAATATGTAATGATTTGATAGCACTGAAAATGGAAAAACAAAACTCTTATAAGAAGTAAAACCATATACCTATATTATATTATATACAAATATTAAACGAATTTGATACTTAATTTTATAATGTATTGTATTATTTTATAATATAATTTATTATATCTGAAATATAAAAAATTATTATTACAACTAGTTCGTCACTGAGAAATAAGGAAAAGCTGTTAACTTGAATTTATTTGAAGCAAACCATTACTGGATTATGCAATAAGGTAGGCGATGTTTGGATCCTGTGTCTCAACTCTATTCTCAATTATTATCTTAGCCTATGCTCGATTACACTAACCTCTAGCGCTTGAAAGTGGAACTAAACTCTAGCGCACAGAGAAACAAAACACAGGAAAATTCGCTCAGTGTCCATTCTTTATAATCCCTATTTGCTGGTCTGCCCTTGTGGTCCTTCAAAAAAGACAGAAGAAAAAATAAAATTCAAACGAATTGCGTATTACATTATAGCTGAAAATCTCAGAGATTGGAAATTACACATGGCAATCGCTTTCACTTTTTCTCCCAGTACTGACATTTTATGAAATTTATTACCCTACCCGTCTATTGCCTTCCCACTCTACCCTCAGCAACAAAAGAGGGATTTAAAGCACTATGAACGTGGTGTTTCTCGCCATCTTTTCCCTGCACTTCTGGTGCTGCATTTGTAACCCAGCCAGAGACCACCCGAATTCATTACAGAGGACCAAAGTACCGAACCTTTTCATGTATTTATGACTTTAAATCTTTCTTATGTGGTACATGCTAGTAGTTGTCCATGTCTCTGTTAAATAGTGCCCATTATACATAATGAAAAACTGGCTTCGATCCGGATCTTTGAAAAGAAAGGAACGTGATGATACGCTTCATTTAGGCTCTGCTAATAGTTCAGAAGCTATGTGTGAAGATATTAATATCAATTATTCTAGTGCCATTAAAGAAATATCTAGTCATTCAAATATAGTCTAGAACGACTGTTTAAGAATCGACAGACTCATTCATTTCATTAATGTGAGTACCAACTTTTTTTTTTAGTTATTAAGTTAAAGATTATCCAAACTCTAATAGCCTTGAATTATTAAAAAAAAAAAAAGAAAATAAATTTTCTTGTATTAACATTAACTTAATTAGCTAATACTAATATAAAATTAATTGAATTAAATTAATTTTAATTAATTTTAATTTAAAATATAAGTGTAATGGTATTAAAATATGCTACAAAAATTATAAAATTACTTTTGAAGGGAACAAGAGTAAGGTGGTCCACGGAACTGTTCTAACTTAAAAAAGTGGTCCCCACTTCAAAAAAGTTTGAGAAACGCTGCCTTAAATTATTTCCAGAAAATTATTATTTACTTTCTGATTAGTTACTTGCTTCCTCTTCTGCCTTCCTGGTGTAGAAGTTTTCCAAGGAAACACCATTGGATTCTATCCAAAGCTAATTCCCTTGAAAATCATTCAATTGTTTTAACCTGGCACCAGTCGCTGTATGAGAATTTTGCCAAATATCAAATTCAGATGATAATCACATCAAAATGGAAGGGGTTGTAAGTTTATCACTTTCTCTAGCTGACTTTATAAGTGTTGGCTATTACCTGGTAGAAGAATTTTCTTCGAACAATAGATGGTACTCTATAGAGAAAATATTTGTCAGACCAGTAGCTCAGTTATGGTGGAATAATTACTGTCATATCTTTGTAAAGTCAATGGACTTTTAATTCTATTTAGGTTCATTATTTCCCTTTAAACTTCCTAAGTTCCTAAATCTTTCCTTGAATGCGTGTATTTCGCCAGACAACTTAACCCTTTTCTAAAATAAAATAAAAGTACGTACTATGCAATACAAAATCCTGTTGAGATATATACATTCTTTTCGAAGAAACTATATGCAGTAGAACCCCGATTGTCTGTCACCCTTTCAACTCTTAAATCATAATATTTCATTCCCAGTGATGCAAACTAAATGTAGCATTTAGTAATGTTCAGAAACAAAGAAAAAAAACAAAATATGTTATGAAGAGGATGTCCTTTTAGATTTTTAAAATATATCCCCTCAAATAAAATTCAGACCTTTTTGACTGAAAAAACTAGTCATTCACTGCTTCCATCACATCATTATCACTCTTGAATTTTTTTCCTTTCAAGTCCTGATTTAGGTTTGGAAAGTGAACTGGCCATAACTATATTACTGATACATTAAAACCTTTAATAAGTTCTTAGACTCCAGGATATCCAGTTTATCTCAAATTTATTTTCACCTCAATAACTCAACATTTATTGAAGATTAAACAAGTTAAATATCCAACATTATTTTGAGTAACGTGAAAACTCACACTCAGAATTTATTTTCTAAACAATAAGCTCAAGATCAAAATCCAATCAATTAACATTATTCATCTTTTATACCTGGGTACAATTAGCTCATAATCTTTATGCTCGACCATGCCGAAATGTAGTAATTATACACCTGGTAGCAGACCTTTAATGCATGTCATTAAAGTACACCTACTCATTAAAGGTCAGGTCTTTCAGCCAATTACGACTCAGGTTACAACTGTTCAGCCAATGACAGGTCAGCTTTCTACCGTTATAAAACCGCAAGTATCGATTATTCTCGGATATGCAATCGAAAGAGAATTAGCGAAAAGTGATGGAGGCTGGAAATCCAATACTGTCGCAGAAGGTTATGTTCTGTTACTATAATAATTAGCGTTAATTGTAAATAATATTCAAATAAATTCAATTTGTCATCTCGTTTTTCAATGTCTAATTTAATTTCAATGTTATCTCTGTAGGTTCTTATGGCCTAGCAAGGCCAATGTGGACATCTGTTCCTCGGAAAAAATCAATACTTTCGCGTCTGCGCACATCTCACAACATACGGGACATTGCTAAAAAATTAATAATATCAAGTTAGAAATATGGTCGAGCATAAAAAGTCGTATGAAACTCGCCTATAATGTAATTAAGAAGCTCGTATGAAAATGATGAAACTCGCTTGCGCTCGTTTCATAAATATCCATATTCACTTCTTAATTACCTTCATTATAGGCTCGTTGCATAATGTACTATTATCACTCTGCCAAAATAATCACAAATTTTAAATAACTATTACAGTGTAAAGCTTTCTGATGTGAATTTGTTTTAACCCACAAAATTTTAAGAACCACGGCAGATCTCCCAAAAAGAAAACATTAATTTAAAACATTGTTTCTTGTTCACGTTAACACTTGTTTAAAACTTGAAACTATATTAGTTTCAAGTATTAATTTAGAATTTAATAATTTTACCAAGTCCCAATGTACGCCGAAAAACTCGCCGGACTATAATCTAACAAGTTTGAGGAAAACCCAAAGTACAGTTACCCAATTTACCTTTTCATAACTGGTTAAGATATGAGGTTCCCGAGCAAGGATGCAAAAGTCTTTTAGGTACCAGCTGGTGCCTCGAGCTCTAGTCAACTGGTCACATACCCTGCCCGCTCCATTGAGCTGGCAGCCAAAAGGACTATCGGCGCATGTGCAGAGAAATGAGAAAACAAATCAAAATTTGCCACATCGGAAATCTTTTTTCTCAACGCACATGCTGTAAGATTACAAAGAAACACCACTTATACATGTCATTACATCCTGCTGGATTACAAAGGAAAAAAAAAAACCACTCATACACATACCGTTACAAAAGAGAAAATATGTAGTCCGATAGTGCCAAATGTGGTCATGATCATGGATGATCAATTCATACTCATAGTTTTGCAATGTTACTTGAATAACAAACGCTGTGCTGAAAAATAGATCCTTTATCCAACTTCCATTGCCTTTTGAGCTTAATTTCTTCTTGTAGTCATCTTAGAAGATCACAGTAATGTTCAACATTGATAATGACACCATGTTCGAGTAACTTAATAATTTCTTCTGCTTTCCAAAAACTGATTCCTCAACTTTCCCAGCTGATTTTTGAACTGAAAAACATTTTTGGGTAGAAGAGAAATGCATCCTATGTTTTGATTAATTTTTTTGTTTCAGGGTCGAAATGGTGAACCCATATTTCATTTTTAGTAATGTACCTCTTCAAAAACTTCGTTTCACCTCTTTGAAAACACTGGACAACCTCAAAGGTAACACTTCATCCATTTTAGCAGCTTTTATTCAGCATTTAATGCTAAGGGGTTTAGAATAATATAGCTACAGACTTGAAAATTTCTGTTAGAAATGGGAAAAGATATCATAAAAGACTGAAAATACTATTGGTCATGAAATCCATTGCCATCTGTGATGGGCAGAAAACTTATCAACTCCTCATATATAGCATGTGATTAGAACATGGCCAGACTGTTTTAGACTCTCGTATTATGTCTGAGCTACTTCCTAACCCATACCTGCCTTCATACATCCTTGCTCCAGGCTGTTAGTCCTAGAAATTTTGGTCTTTCTTAAAAGATAGTTCATTGCTGTTGTCCGCAGTTGTCCTGTATCTCCTATAGGAACTTTTTAAGTGTCCATTGTATAAATTTAACAGTTTTAGAACCGAAACTCCTGACTTTTCTCGTACATACATCCAGGAATTGCTCTTTTCTTTACTGAAATGAAAAAGAAAAACATGTGCAATTTTTTTTTTATTATTATTACAATTTTTGCATTTTGTGTTTATTGTATTTAATTTTAATGATTTGTGATCCTTTGTTTTGAGCTATGTCTAAATTCTGTGAGTGTAAAGTATTTTCTGTGCTGTTATCAACAGGGTAGCTAATGCATGAAAGTTGATTGCTAATGAATCACACAGCATTAAAGAAGTTTGAGCTGGTGAAGCTAATATTATGTATGACAGAAAGAAATATAATGTATCACTTGTTTAATATAGGAAAGTTTATCAATTGAAGAGAGTAATTGTTGGCAATATTGTTAGTATCATGAGAAGTTAATTATCCTGAGAGAATTTGAAATCTACTACAATACTTTAAAAGTAGAATTGTCATTTTTTATGGCAATATATTAGAAGTTGTAATTAATTGTTAGTCCTCACTTGAAGGTTGTCGCTCTACTATGGTTGTGAATTAATAACGAGTGAGAATAGATGTGAGTATGCATGTGTCAGACCGTAGCATGACATGAACGGCACTAGCACCAGTGAAGGATTGACAATACAGACTGATTGCCTGCATCAATAACTCCAAATGCAATAGTTAAGCATATTTGTGCTGTGGAAACTATGTTCTCAGTTGACCCGAAGCAGTCAAATCTCGATTAATCATACACTTATTTTTGATATCACAAGAATTTGTTCAGTCTTATGCCCCAGTCAAGAAATCTACTCTCAATATCAACAAAATCATTTGGCATTTTTCCTTGTTACTTCCTGATGATTGCTACCCAGTCAAGAAAACTACTCTCAATATCAACAAAATCATTTGACACTTTTCCTTGTTAGTTCCTGATGATTGCTACCCAGTCAAGAAAACTACTCTCAGTATCAACAAAATCATTTGGTATTTTTCCTTGTTACTTCCTGATGATTACTACCCAACCCAGTCAAGAAAACTACTCTCAGTATCAACAAAATCATTTGACACTTTTCCTTGTTTCTTCCTGATGATTGCTACCCAGTCAAGAAAACTACTCTCAGTATCAACAAAATCATTTGGCATTTTTCCTTGTTACTTCCTGATGATTGATACCCAGTCAAGAAATCTACTCTCAGTATCAACAAAATCATTTGACACTTTTCCTTATTACTTCCTGATGATTGCTACCCAGTCAAGAAAACTACTCTCAGTATCAACAAAATCATTTCGCATTTTTCCTTGTTACTTCCTGATGATTGCTACCCAGTCAAGAAAACTACTCTCAATATCAACAAAATCATTTGACACTTTTCCTTGTTAGTTCCTGATGATTGCTACCCAGTCAAGAAAACTACTCTCAGTATCAACAAAATCATTTGGCATTTTTCCTTGTTACTTCCTGATGATTGCTACCCAGTCAAGAAAACTACTCTCAGTATCAACAAAATCATTTGACACTTTTCCTTGTTACTTCCTGGTGATTGCTACCCAGTCAAGAAAACTACTCTCAGTATCAACAAAATCATTTGGCATTTTTCCTTGTTACTTCCTGATGATTGCTACCCAGTCAAGAAAACTACTCTCAGTATCAACAAAATCATTTGACACTTTTCCTTGTTACTTCCTGATGATTGCTACCCAGTCAAGAAAACTATTCTCAATATCAACAAAATCATTTGACACTTTTCCTTGTTAGTTCCTGATGATTGCTACCCAGTCAAGAAAACTACTCTCAGTATCAACAAAATCATTTGGCATTTTTCCTTGTTACTTCCTGATGATTGCTACCCAGTCAAGAAAACTACTCTCATTATCGACAAAATCATTTGACACTTTTCCTTGTTACTTCCTGGTGATTGCTACCCAGTCAAGACAACTACTCTCAGTATCAACAAAATCATTTGGCATTTTTCCTTGTTACTTCCTAATGATTGCTACCCAGTCAAGAAAACTATTCTCAATATCAACAAAATCATTTGGCATTTTTCTTTATTACTTCCTGATGATTGCTACCCAGTCAAGAAAACTACTCTCAGTATCAACAAAATCATTTGGCATTTTTCCTTGTTACTTCCTGATGATTGCTACCCAGTCAAGAAAACTACTCTCAGTATCAACAAAATCATTTGACACTTTTCCTTGTTACTTCCTGGTGATTGCTACCCAGTCAAGAAAACTACTCTCAGTATCAACAAAATCATTTGGCATTTTTCCTTGTTACTTCCTGATGATTGCTACCCAGTCAAGAAAACTACTCTCAATATCAACAAAATCATTTGACACTTTTCCTTGTTAGTTCCTGATGATTGCTACCCAGTCAAGAAAACTACTCTCAGTATCAACAAAATCATTTGGCATTTTTCCTTGTTACTTCCTAATGATTGCTACCCAGTCAAGAAAACTATTCTCAATATCAACAAAATCATTTGGCATTTTTCCTTATTACTTCCTGATGATTGCTACCCAGTCAAGAAAACTACTCTCAGTATCAACAAAATCATTTGGCATTTTTCCTTGTTACTTCCTGATGATTGCTACCCAGTCAAGAAAACTACTCTCAGTATCATCAAAATCATTTGGCATTTTTCCTTGTTACTTCCTAATGATTGCTACCCAGTCAAGAAAACTATTCTCAATATCAACAAAATCATTTGGCATTTTTCCTTGTTACTTCCTGATGATTGCTACCCAGTCAAGAAAACTACTCTCAGTATCAACAAAATCATTTGGCATTTTTCCTTGTAACTTCCTGATGATTGATACCCAGTCAAGAAAACTACTCTCAGTATCAACAAAATCATTTGGCATTTTTCCTTGTTACTCTCTGATGATAGCTACCCAGTCAAGAAAACTACTCTCAGTATCAACAAAATAATTTGACACTTTTTCTTGTTACTTCCTGATGATTGCTACCCAGTCAAGAAAACTACTCTCAGTATCAACAAAATAATTTGACACTTTTCCTTGTTACTTCCTGATGATTGCTACCCAATCAAGAAAACTACTCTCAGTATCAACAAAATCATTTGGCATTTTTCCTTGTTACTTCCTAATGATTGCTACCCAGTCAAGAAAACTACTCTCAGTATCAACAAAATCATTTGACACTTTTCCTCGTTACTTCCTGGTGATTGCTACCCAGTCAAGAAAACTACTCTCAGTATCAACAAAATCATTTGGCATTTTTCCTTGTTACTTCCTGATGATTGCTACCCAGTCAAGAAAACTACTCTCAGTATCAACAAAATCATTTGACACTTTTCCTTGTTACTTCCTGATGATTGCTACCCAGTCAAGAAAACTACTCTCAATATCAACAAAATCATTTGACACTTTTCCTTGTTAGTTCCTGATGATTGCTATCCAGTCAAGAAAACTACTCTCAGTATCAACAAAACCATTTGACACTTTTCCTTGTTACTTCCTGATGATTGCTACCCAGTCAAGAAAACTACTCTCAGTATCAACAAAATCATTTCGCATTTTTCCTTGTTACTTCCTGATGATTGCTACCCAGTCAAGAAAACTACTCTCAGTATCAACAAAATCATTTGACACTTTTCCTTGTTAGTTCCTGATGATTGCTACCCAGTCAAGAAAACTACTCTCAGTATCAACAAAATCATTTGGCATTTTTCCTTGTTACTTCCTGATGATTGCTACCCAGTCAAGAAAACTACTCTCAGTATCAACAAAATCATTTGACACTTTACCTTGTTACTTCCTGGTGATTGCTACCCAGTCAAGAAAACTACTCTCAGTATCAACAAAATCATTTGGCATTTTTCCTTGTTACTTCCTGATGATTGCTACCCAGTCAAGAAAACTACTCTCAGTATCAACAAAATCATTTGGCATTTTTCCTTGTTACTTCCTGATGATTGCTACCCAGTCAAGAAAACTATTCTCAATATCAACAAAATCATTTGGCATTTTTCCTTGTTACTTCCTAATGATTGCTACCCAGTCAAGAAAACTACTTTCAGTATCAACAAAATCATTTGACACTTTTCCTTGTTACTTCCTGATGATTGCTACCCAATCAAGAAAACTACTCTCAGTATCAACAAAATCATTTGGCAAGTTTCCTTGTTACTTCCTAATGATTGCTACCCAGTCAAGAAAACTACTCTCAGTATCAACAAAATCATTTGGCATTTTTCCTTGTAACTTCCTGATGATTGATACCCAGTCAAGAAAACTACTCTCAGTATCAACAAAATCATTTGGCATTTTTCCTTGTTACTCTCTGATGATTGCTACCCAGTCAAGAAAACTACTCTCAGTATCAACAAAATCATTTGGCATTTTTCCTTGTTACTTCCTAATGTTACTTCCTTATTTCTTATTTTTCCATGCTGTTTCAGCTAACAGACGACACAGTCGAGTTCTCATTTGCTAATAATAGTGGATGTGCTCAACACTTGTGAAATGTCTGTTATCTATCCTAAAATTAATACTGCACTTAAAAACATCAGCATTGGAATCGAGCATATATGAAAATCCTTAAGTTACCATGAAAATTTCACAAAATGTCGCAAGCACACACTAAAGGCTGGTCCATAATAAACCGAAAATGAGAACCAGCACAAGAACGGAACGTGGAGGACGCGAACATGAAGATTTTTTATTAACAATGAACTGAGAATGAAAACGACTATATATGTTGTTGTTGTTTTCTAATGCCAGACGTTTGACAGTAAAGTCATTTGACCTCTTGCACTTCAATATTTTTCAAAGATATTATCATGGTCAGCCATCAGTCTTCTTAGCTGATGTTATACCACCAGCATTCCATTGTAAGATGTTTAGTTGATTCTGTACCGTTAAAGTAGTCCCCGCCCGGAGATCCGATTGGATAATTTTACCTTAATGGTATTCATTTCATATTGGAGTGAAAATGGCAAGTTGTAGCCGATGTAAGTGAACACCATACGAGGTCTGTCTAAAAAGTATCCGACCTTTAGCCAGAAAAAATATTTCAAATACCTGACGGGGTTGGGACCCTAATCCCCTTCAAAGTAGGCCCCTTGTGCTTGCACACACTTAGCCCACCGATCCTTCCACTGCCGGAAACACCTCTGGAAGTCTTCTTTTGGAATGGTGTTCAGCTCCATCGTCGCATTCCGCATTATCTCTTCTCTACTCTCAAAATGGGATCCTTTCAGTGGTGTCTTCAATTTTGGAAACAACCAGAAGTCGCAAGGAGCCAGGTCTGGAGAGTAGGGAGGTTGGTGAACGGTTGTAATTCCATGTTTGGCCAAGAAAGTGTGTATCAATTGGGATGAATGTGCGGGGGCGTTGTCGTGATGCAAGTGCCAGTTGTTCGCCGTCCACATGTCTAGTCTTTTGCGCCGAACTGCATCACGGAGTCGCCAGAGAACATCGTGATAGTACTCCTTTGTCACCATTTGTCCTTCCGGTGCGTATTCATGATGCACAATTCCACGGACATCAAAGAAAACAGTCAGCATCACCTTGATTTTGCTTCGCACCTGCCGCGCTTTCTTCGGCCTTGGAGACTCGGGATGCTTCCATTGCGACGACTGTCTTTTTGTTCCTGGGTCGTACCCGTACACCCATGACTCATCTCCAGTTATCACGGTGTTCAGAAACCCAGGATCAGTGTTGGCGGTGTCCAGAAGGTCCTGTGCAATGTCACGACGGAGGTCTTTTTGTTCCGGGGACAACAACTTGGGCACGAATTTCGCAGCCACTCGGTTCATGTTCAAATCATCACACAAAATTGCATGTGCAGAATCTTTACTCACTCCAACCTCTTCGGCAATCTCCCGCACGGTCAAACGACGATCTGCCATCACCAAATTTCGCACCCTCTCAACAACAGCTGCACTCCGAGCAGTTTGGGGCCTGCCACAACGCTGCTCACTCTCCGCTGATGTGCGGCCATCTTTGAATCTGTTGAACCACTCCTTAATTTGTGTTACACCCATCGCATCTTCCCCAAACACCTGCTGAATCTTACGAATTGTTTGACTTTGAGAATCACCAAGCTTTTGACAAAATTTGATGCAGTATCTTTGCTCAATTCGTTCAGTCATCTTGCGAGAAAACTAAATCCGACACCTAGAACAGCACCTTACTTGGCGACCACCAGCCAGTGACTGGCACAAGCGAATGCGGTGAAAAAATTCAAGCATGCGCATTACAGTTCCTCCTTCCACCATGCACAGTGGCGCCGCCTTAGAATCACAACTTTACGCGGGAAAAATTAAGGTCGGATACTTTTTAGACAGGCCTCGTATTTTAACGTTTTAGTGGCTACTTCATTCACACACAACTCCCAGAATGTCTGGAGGACCACACCTGCTGTTGGTTGACGGGTCCATTGGACCTAGCTGGGAGATCTTGTTGATCACCACCTTTCCCTCCTTAAGCCACTGAAGGACGATTTTAGTGCCATAGCAGGTCAGCACTAGGAACAGAAAAGTAGAAAGAGGAGGAAGGAAAGTGAAATGAATCCCTAGGCCTCGAATGCTCTAATGCCGTCGGTGTCGAAGAAAATAAGAGTTCAGTCAGAGGACTGGATAGGAAAGGGTAAAGAGGGAATTAGGTATTGAATAGAGGAAAATTATACGAAATTCGGTCATTAACTCATCAAGCTGACCAGTGCTAATTGATGAGTAGCCCCTTCCTTTAGTTCAGCTTGTAAAATTATGCTTACTAGCAGCTGCACCACGGGACGGTAGGGATGGGACATTAGGTATTGTCCAGGTTGGTTCCTTAAAGCCTTCAATGGGAAGGATTAATGGCTCTCCCCCCTGTATTCGACAGATACCCTTTTGCAGCCACGACTATATATATTGATATGCATGTACAATATGTAAAGTCAATATTACGCATTCTGATGTTGTGTATAATTGATCAATGACATTTTCTCATGAATACAAGCCAGCCAATGTAAACACAGGCTAACCATCTTCAAAATTTATGACACAGAATATATGAAAATTCAAATAACGTGGTAGTCTGGTCATAAATACACGTAGCATATATTGAAAGAAATTCTATTAAGGATTCTGATGTATTTACTTTCCATGTCTAATATGAATAGGAAAATGTCTTAGGCGTGCAGTTCTACATCATGTAACTTTCTCAATTCTCCTGTAACTTCATCCCTCTTAGCTCCAAATATTTTCCTGCCTATGTTCCTCTCTCAAAGTGAAAGTCCAAGTGTCACAACCATAAGAATAACCAGTAATATAATTGTTTTATAAATTCTAACTTTCATCTTTTTCGAGAGCAGACTGGATGACGAAAGCATCTCAGCCAAATAATAACAGGTATTTTCCATATTTATTCTGCGTTAAATTTCCTCCCGAGTGTCATTCATATTTGTTAGTGTTGCTTCAAGATATTTGAATTTTTTCACATCTTCAAAGGATATATTTCCATTTCGTACTATGTTCTGATCACGAGACATAATCATATACTTTGTCTTTTCGGGATTTACTTTCAAATCTGTCTCTTTACTTGCTTCAAGTAAAATTTCCATGTTTTCCCTATAGTTTGTGGATTTTCTCCTAACATATTCACGTCATTCACATAAACAAGCAGCTTATGTAACTCATTCAATTTCAAACCCTCTCTGTTTTTCTGGACTTTCCTAATGACATATTCTAGAGAAAAGTTAAAAGGTGATAATGCTTTTGCTTACTTTAGCCCTCAGCGAATTGGAAAAGCATTAGATAGAAACTGGCCTATACGGACTCTGCTGTAAATTTCACTGAGACACATTTTAATTAATCGAACTAGTTTCTTGAAAATACCAAATTCAATAAGAATATTATATAAAACTTCTCCTTACCGAGTCATATGCTTTTTTGAAATCTATGAATAATTGATGTACTGTAATTTACCCTTATACTCCCTTTTTTCTCCAATATCTGCTGAATACAAAAAAATCTTATCAATAGTCGATCTATTACGCCTAAAATCTCCTTAATCATGTATGTACATACACCAGTAAATGTTTAGCGCTATTAAATTAATATGCGAAAAAGGTTAATATTACTATGATGTACTGAAGTACAAGGTTAAGTTAATAAGAAAAGCTTTACACCAAATTATGGTAAAGTAGATAATCTTAATCAAATTGTTGATTTTTCTTGTGCATGGTTGATCGAGATTTTGCTGCAGTTAAAACCCCGTAGATGCCTTTGACTTCAGGCTGTGCAATGCAAAACATCATCTGCAACTAGCCTCCCCTGAACAAACATCTCCCACACACTCTGTTCTTCAGATAAAATAATCAATGTAAATTCTGTTACACAGACTATTGCTGTGCATTCGTTCATTTGGTGCCTTTCTTTTCAGTATCTAGTAGTTCTTATTCTTATAATTTTATGGACTTGTGTTTGTAAATAGATCACAAACAAACAAGTGTGACAAAATGTGTCAGGTGTGAGAAAACTAAAGTCAACATACTCAGTTAAATTTCTAGTATAAAATAGAATATCAGAATAAAAATGGTAAGTGAAGAAAAGTGACGGTAGAGAGGAACGCAAAAACTCTCTCTTGTCTTTGTGAGGAACTTGGGACTTAAAAGAAGGGAATGAATCTGAAAAGTGGACAATCTTCTGAAGTCAAGTGGAAAAACTATTGTTAAATCTGACTAATCTGTGAGATATAGCTTTCTCTGTACTGTGAAGAGCTCTTGTTAATTATGTACATACTACATTTTTATGAGTTTTGGCATTTTTGTTTTCTCTCTATTTTATGTTTATAGTCCCGTCGCTCTACTTTCCGGCAGCCAATCGCGTTGCAGGTCAGCTACATTTAAACGTGTGTGTCTTGTGATTCGCTGATTCATTTCTTAAGGCTCGATAAATACTTAATATAATCGCCCGCCATTTTAGATCTTTCGTTGGCGTTTGCAGAAAGCACACGAAGACGTTATTTGCCGCTCAATTATTTGCTGAATTATATTGCGTTTGATTTATTATCATAGGAGCTACGACATGATAATGTTTAACGGTGTGGCAAATAGATTCCTCGTATGGTAGCTCGGCAACGTAAGAACAAAAATGGCGAAGGATACTACCTACCTAGACTTTATAAAGCCTTCACTTTCTAAGACGTAAGCAAAGAGGCAGAGTCACGCCAGGAATAACAGCATCGGGACTATAGTTTGTTCACTGAAAAACATGGTCAGTAGTGCCACTATGAGAAGGGTGGAGAAGAACAAAACAATTTTTTGAGACTTCAGTGATTGTTTATTAACGTATGATATTCGTGATGATTTATAGTATAATGGAACCTCAATCATTGTTCCACAAAAGTACTACAGTTATTAAAATGACGATAATTGAATCATTTTAGTTGTTACAGGGACAGTTCATTCCAAAATAAAATGTAGCGACATATAAATCTTTTTCTCTCAGATTATAACTTCGAACAAAGTTACATATCACAATACAGTAATATCCTTAAATCTTTTGAAATTTCCTTTTATGAGATCGGAAGATTGTGGTGGAAATTCTGAAGGCTCTTTTCAAATTCTACACTATCATTTATATGTTAACACATAAATTTTTGTTTTAAATGTACAAAGCGAATAATTATTTTACTAATTTCATTCTTTATGTTTTGATGCTTGATTCCAGTGCCAATTTCACTTGGCTACATATGATTTTCAGATAAATCTTAGCAGTTTTGATATCATTATACAAAAAAAAAAAAAAACAACATTAGTAATGATGATGGTAGCGTTAGAACTACTCTCTTTCCAACTACAGATTGAAGTAGACGTAAATAAAACCGAAATGTATTACTCCGCAATCGCAAGCTAGCTACCAAAGCAGCCACCAGGGCGCATTATTTTCAGCAAGTGATCACACAGAGCAGCAAACGTCTTGATATATTGCAGACATTTCAACACATTCATTGAACTAACCCGTAAAATGCTCACAGAGGGTTAATATTTATTATTTCTCTACTGGGAATAGTGGATTTTCTTTTTCTGTAGATTCGTGATTAAATGTTATTCTTTGAAGAGTGGAGAATTTCTTTAATTCTACAGAAATGTATTTGAGGTTGGCAACACTGAATCTCGCACTGTGTTACACCAGCTGTGCTGAAGCTGCAAGTCACCTTGGGAGGGATTTAATGCCTATTATGCATGCGCGTTGCCATTATACACGTCACAATGATTTAACATGCAATGTCTGAAACCACTCATATAAACATGTTGTTTAAATCGTAACAAAGTGTTCTTATAAGCATGTTTAATTCATTTGTATTCCGTGTATTTTATACATTTTATTATTTTAGAAGGAACTATTTTAATGTGAGGAAGAAGATGACAAGTATGAGTTTGGAGGCGTTGTGCGTCCAATAGCCAATCAGGAACCATTATGCCACGTGCATTTATTTACATTTACTTCAATCTTTAGCTGGAAAGAGAGTAGGTACTAGGAGTGAATCCCTAAGAGTGTGAACAATATAGTATGGAATTAAATAATGTAATTGCTATTTCACAATAACATTCAGAGTTTTATTTGTATTATGTTGCTAAATGTTTTCTAACCCCTGACATATTTTTTAATAAATGTATCTTGGAATATAAAATGACATTATGTACGAATATGAGATCAAAATGGATTTGTAAAACGCTTATCCATTTCTTGCATTGTCATATTGAAAGAAACTTCTAATATTTCTATAGTAATAGAAGACTTATCATAATATAAAAGAAAACTACTGCAACTAACATACAGATATTAAGTTACACAAAGGAAGACTCTTTGAAAATAGGTGTAGTATATTCTTTTATTGCTGGAAGTTTCTTTTGGTTATCTCAATGCTAAAAAACTGAAGTTATATAGCAGAGATTATAATAAAAATGTGAAATATTAATAATTACATACTTGAAAACATTGTAATTAGGTGATGTGCATGCTAACTTGCAATCCTTCAGAAGTATAATCAATTTTTAACAAATATCTATTTAAATATGTTGTGTAAAGTTATGAATTAAACTATCAGGGCTCTGGGATGACGTTTTTACTACATTCCAGATTATACATTATCCTTAAAAGTTTTATGATCTCTATGTAGAAATAATGAAAATAATATACATTACTGCTATCTGTTAGGTTGGAACATATCTAGAAGAATGTAAAAATGAGTATCTTTGGTATATTGTTCCATTGATTGTGGTAAATTAGACAGCTGTATGTTACAACTTACAAATCATATTTTGTTGAAAATTCCTAAGTACTTATCAGAATTTCAAGAAGTTGTAAGAGAGAAGAGCTTCGTGCTTTGACAAGCATGGGCTATTCAATTCAGATTTTTAGATTTATTTTCCGTTGAAGAACATATAATTTTTAGAAATATGATGACCAGTTTAATGTATAGGGATATCAGAAAGTAAGCTTCTAAAGAAAATTGTAAAAGCGTTTGCATAAAGCCAACAGCATTTTGTGCTAGAAAATAATTTACATAATATACAGCTCTTATTCCATTATATATAATTTTTTTACTTGACCTGGTAATTGTAATAGTACAACTGTCTCATTTTCAATGAAGCCAATTACTATTAAACAGAACTAAAGCAGAAAATGGCATATAAAACAGTCACAGAATAGTTGAGTACAGAATTAACCATCTTACCATTTCTGTTTTTCTCTGAAATTTTAAATGATGGTTCTTAGAACTGATATACTAATAC
This sequence comes from Periplaneta americana, assembly GCF_040183065.1. Taxonomy (NCBI): domain Eukaryota; kingdom Metazoa; phylum Arthropoda; class Insecta; order Blattodea; family Blattidae; genus Periplaneta; species Periplaneta americana. Next base: position 182,304,156 of record NC_091120.1, on the reverse strand, counting down.
ACTTTTATATGGTAATAATTTTTACGTCTCTAAATGGTAATTATGCCCCGAATTTTTAGAATCTAAAAGACCCAAATTGCATTTTTTTAGATACCATTTAGTATTTTATAAGATTCGTATAAAGTAATCAAACTTAGGGCGTGTATTTAAAAGTACCAGGGAAGCTGTAGTTAGTTATATATTGGGACAATTTGTATAGTTTTAAAGCATAAGTAAATTAAATTGATAAAATTCATAATTCAAATATACAGAAGATGTAATATTCTCTGAAAATAATCAGTCAAAAGCCTTAAAAGATAATGAAATACATCACCATGAAATCTTACTGCAATAAGATGCTGGTAGGCACATAACACAAATTTACATCAATTTCATGTTGAAGTTTGCCGATAAGCTATTGATATTTGACTATAATTATATGTGTACAAAACCGCATTTGCTTATCATAAAATAAATAAATTTTCATTAACGTTTTCGATACATGTGTATCATCTTCAGATGTGAAATGTTAGATTAATATGATGAAAACCTTGCCTATTAGATGGAACTTAATGTGGTAATTTTCGGGTCATATTAGTGTGATTGCTTGGACTTAACTTAGGTTGATCTATGATATACATGCTATGTTAGGTTAAATCACTGCGAGTCATGTGATATGATCTAAAATATAAAATAAAACTGTTTAAGAATTGTAACCACTATTAGCGTAGTTATTGTTCATACAAAGTGTTCACATTTCAATAACTACGCTAATAGTGGTTACAATTCTTAAACAGTTTTATTTTATATTTTAGATCATATCATATGACTCGCAGTGATTTAACCTAACATAGCATGTATATCATAGATCAACCTAAGTTAAGTCCAAGCAATCACACTAATATGACCCGAAAATTACCACATTAAGTTCCATCTAATAGGCAAGGTTTTCATCATATTAATCTAACATTTCACATCTGAAGATGATACACAAGTATCGAAAACGTTAATGAAAATTTATTTATTTTATGATAAGCAAAGGCGGTTTTGTGCACATATAATTATCATATTTACATGCATACACTTTCAGTGTTCAGAATAATAATAATAATAATAATAATAATAATAATAATAATAATAATAATATCATCATCAGATATAGACATTCTACTTCCAGTAAGAGATATTTACTGATATATGATCCAGCAAAAATTACTACTTGGAGAATTTCAACAATAACCTAATTTAATGGTATTAAATAGTGAACAACAGTTAGTAGAAACAATTATAATCAAATATGACGATAATCGATGTTCCAGTATGTATCATTATTTCATTATTGTCAGTGTCTGACATATATGGAAATGTATAATAAATTTAAAGCAAAATCGATTGAATCAATTAGTGAAATGACGAGAGATTGTCATCAGAACTGAATTATATGGTAAGATGGTTAATAATTTTGGAATTCTAGTTAATTGGTTCTCTGTCTAAGTGCTTTTTCTATCACATAATGTAATGTCCATGGTGGTCTTTCCCATTAAAACAAACAGAGTTTGCGCTTATCATCGAATATTAAATAAATAGACCACAACACACTAACAATTCTCAGTAGTCTTTAGCAACGAAGAACAAATCTTAAATTTAAATTAGATAGAAAGACGTGTTAGAGTAGTTGTAATTAAATTGTATGAAAGTATTTCAATAGGTGTCTAACATTGCAGTAAATGAGTGGATTGTATCCAGCATCAGAACTGGATCTGGTGTGGCTTAGTGGATAAAGCGTCAGTACGTAGAGCTGAAAACCTGGGTTCGAGTCCCGGTGCTGGAGAGAATTTTTCACCATATGGTACTGCAGAATTCCTGTACGGGAATATCATGCATAGTTTGGTACATCACAATAATATAATGTAATGAGTTCCACTTTGCAGACACCTCACATCAAAAATGAAATTACACACATCAAAATTGTCTGAGGAACAACTAAAAAATTTGAAATATCAAGAAAATTGACCAAGTTACAAAACTTAACAGAAGTGAATATAAAGTACTAGACATTAATTGTCATTTTACCTGGTTACCATAGTAACCAACATTGTTATTTTGTGTTGTTACATTGGAAAGAATTAAATTAGTGTGTTTTAACAGGGGAAATATGTAACTAAAACCAGTGTAAAATCGTAATAAACAGTAAAGAATAGTTTTCATGATGGAAGAACGTCATCATTTAAACCATGATGAAATGTTTAAGGTGATTGGCATTGACGAAATAAGATGGAAAATCTCATCTTGAGAAATGTTCTCCCAGTGATGTCTAAGCCGAGCGTACAGCTGATCAAGGCACTGGTTGTTGTCTAGACGTTTCTTTGAAGGTTATTCCAAAGGTGCTCTATGGGGTTTAGATCAGGAGATTGTGCAGGCTACTGTAGCACTTGAATATTGTGTGTTTGAAACCATTGACACACCACTCTGGCAACATGTGCTCTGGTATTATTATGCATGTAGAGGAATTTAGGCCCTTACTCTTCAGCAATCGGAAGCACCAAAGGTTGCAAAATGTTTAGAATATAAACATTTGCTCGCTGTGTTCCTCTTACAACAACGAGGTCCGTCTTTCTATTGGTCATTATTCCTCCCTAGACCATGATAGAAGCTCCTTGAAATTTGTGGATCTCCTGTACGTTCCTAAGCCTTTCTGCGTCACCTGGTGGCCTCCATATGAGGACTCTTCTCGAGTCTGGGTGCAAACCGAAGCGTGATTCATCTGTAAAGATCATCCACTGTCCAATTTTGATGTTGTGGGCAGCACAATACACGATGTGCTCGATTTCCATGACGAATAACTGGACACCTTAAAGGTCGACGGGCATGAAGGCCTCTTTCATGCAGTCTATTTCTGATAGTTTGAGTTGAAACAATTACGTTACTTACATTTTGCAAGGCACTTCTTAACATTGTGGCAGTTGAAGTTCTGGTATTTTCCTAGTACCCGGTACTCGTTACATAGACCACTCTTACACTAAACCTGGAGTAATTTAAGCTTATTAATCAAATAAATGATTCTACTTACTCTTTTTTATATGCTCACCTGTATGTAATTTCTATTTTATACATATTTCATTGTTATTTTCCATCCGAAGATCATTAAGAACGATGAATATTACTTAATATCTCCTATCTTTCTTCAAATAGTGTTTATATGCCATGTTAAATTTCATTTGTTTTCATAAGTTAACAATGATGCACATTGGGAACAACATATAAGAAATTATTTTCCTACACAATCCACGCTATATTCACGTTGTTTTGAAATGATTAATAGAAGATGGTTTGCTTATTGTTTATTACACGCACATTTGTATGTAATTTCTATTCCATACTTTTTTTTCTATCCCATGATAATTAAGAATGGTGAATATTATTCATGCTTGTTTCCTGTATTTCTTAAAATAATGTTATGTGGCATGTTAGTTTTTATTTGTTATTTACGTAAAAATGATGCACCAAAAATAATAATAATTTCGTACACACTCCACATCCTGTATATTCACATTTGTTTTTCAGTGATTTATTAAAGAATGTACCGGTACCTTCAACTCAAATGTGATGGACCGGTTAATTATTATAAATTAATTGCATGAAGGTTTGGGGGCCAAGTCCCCAAGAAATTACCGAAGTTCTCTCTCTCAGGGCTTTAAGGTACAGAAATGTGTGTTGTCTTGCAGTGGTAACCCTTGGTTTTCCTTGGTGCCTTTCTTCTGGACTGCCAAATTGTTTATAATTACTCCACATTCTTGAAATTACACCTCTTCCTGTATTTAGAGCCATTGCAGCATCAGCTTGTGTTCCGCCACTTTCAATTATGCCAATCGCCTTAAACATTTAATGATGATTTAAATGACGATGTTCTTCCGTCATTAAAACTATTCTTAACTGTTTATGACGATTTTAGACAGTTTTTAGTTGCATATGTCCCCTGTTAAAACACACTAATGTCGTTTTTTTATTACAACGAAAAATAATATTTATTACATTACTCTACATCAGTAGTGTCAGAGTTGTAAGCTCCGAAACCAGTTGTGGTGCTAGAGACGTCCAGTCGGAGCGTGAAGTTGCTTATGTCTGTGGAAGCACCGGAGCACGCAATGAGTTATAGTGGAGTGCTCCGCTCCGTTTAGGCTGTGTCTGACGACGCTGTTCTACATGCTTCTGCACTCAAAAGTCAGAGTTATTACATTCACTGCTCAGACATTATCAGTAAACAATGAAGCTAATGAATTTTTCGTACTGAATACGTCGCTATTGTACAAAACGTTTTTTGTATACTGTGGGAAATGTCATATTACAATTTCTTACGCTTGTGGAATGTCGCCTTCTTGGGTCTATGATCTTCCATTAAGCGGATTCCCCGTTTCTCCAGATATTCCTCTATCTTCGGGTTATCTGTGCTCTCAACTACCACAGAACGCCAGAGTTTCTGGAACTCATCGTCCACAGGCAGAGCTGCTGTCTTGTTTGTGAAGAACACAATCTTCTTCTTGTCAATCAGTTGCGAGATGTATAATGATCTCATTCTGCAGAGCCCTGAGGGTTTTATTACAATGTGGCAAAGATTCCTGAACGTCTTCCAACAGAATTCCTTCAAGACTCTTCAAGTCTTGTTGCATCAACAAACTCCGTTGATTCCGGTAGTAGGCCAATATTTTGAATTTTAAAAATAAAATATTTCCTCCAAACACACTAATTTTATTATTTCCAATGTAACAATACAAAATAACAACGTTGGTTACTATGGTAACCTGGTAGAATGACAAATGACTAGCACTTTAATATTCACTTCCGTTCAGTTTTGTAACTTGGTCAATTTTCTCAATATTTCAAATTTTTTAGTTGTTCCTTAGACAATTTTGATGTGTGTATTTACACTGCCACTGGAAAACTATTATGTTTGTTATAGTGACCACGAACCAGATAATGAGAGAGTTTTTGTGTTGTGAATTCCAATATAGATGCATATAAAAAGCATCTCTTTTCTTGTAGTGAAAGTTGATACTAGATTTTGAATCCAAGATATCTTGGTACAGAGAACCATTACATGGGATTCCATAACATATGACACACAGTGTTATAAACATCGTCTTATCAGCGATTTAAGCCTAATTACTAGACAAAAATGCCTTGTTGAGAGATGTATGTGTTCATCTGTGCAGTGAGTACTATAAACTGTCTCAGGTTGTGATTTGAAGTTGTGGTGAGAGTGACAGTGTTGAGAGGTAACACATTTTATCACGACGGGAAAGATAAAAAGAGTTTTTAAAAACTTGTAAAATGATGTTGGGACCAAGTTGTAAAGAGTTTATTGCAAAAAAAAAAATGAAAAAATGCAAGTGCTTTAAAGATAAGTGTAGTTTTTCGTTAGAATAATTTTAACATAGAGTTAAATAATATGGTTCGTACAGGAATGCTTTTGACGAGAGATGAGAAAGGGTGTATAGTTTATCTTTTAGCATAGACGTTTTTGTAATGCCGAGCATGATATGTGGTGCAATTCAGTGACTGATAGAAAAGAGTGCCTGAACGTTGCAACGTGTGTGGTCGTGTTGCACGAAATGTCAACGTTGTGAAAATATATTCATAGCCTGTTACCAAGAAAGATATATCGAAAGTGTTCTCAGAGTCACTATAGGACTCTAAAAGCTGCAAAGTGTTTTGATTGTAAATTTGTTCTGTCCTGTGTCAGAATAGTGTTCAATTTATATATATAAAAAAATGATATAAATTTTCATGGAAAATGTGATTTACACTAATTTGAAAGTAAACAGTTTTTAAAGATATTTATATATTACGAGTTGTATGAACATTCAGGACAGCTTTTCATTTAGATCTGTGTTGTAATGTTACTGGCGAGAAGCTAACAAGATAACCTCTGTCAATTAGGATTCAATAACTTTATTTTCAGTATTGCTGGAATGATCATACAGTAATACAGTATAAGTGTATTCATATGTAATTCTATGCGTATATTTTATTGTCTAAGACCTTGAAAGGGAAATATTTTTTCCAAAAACAACTTTTTTAGTTTTTTTTTTAAATATTTTATTTATTTATTTATTCATTCATTGCTAGGAATGGAATACAGAATATTACAACAATAGAAATAGAAATAAAATAATACAATCAATATATGTATCGAGTATGAATGAGGTCTCGCCCACCTCATTCATACTCGATACATATATAATGTTAACAGTTTTCAGAAACTGTTGTTGAATATGGCCATAAAGTCATTTAATATGCGCTCCTGTATATATATGACGTGTATCGTCTTAAATGCAAGTAGTAAGGCCGTAACATAATACTACGAGAGGAGTTCGGCTGACGTCGTGGATCGTGTCCTGGCATTGCTCAGTTGGTTAAGAGCACTCAGCACGCACAGCTGAGAGGTCCTGGGTTCGATTCCTGGTGCCGGTACGAATTTTTCTCGTACTTAATGGTAATATAATACAATCAATATAAAAAGTAAAAGTAAATCCGTGGCACTACAGCCCATGAAGGGTCCAGACCGACCAGCTGGATGGACGATCATTCAACCAGAATGGAGGTATTGTGTGGTTAGCACGATGATCCTCCCAGCTGGTTTGTGAAACCGGATTTTCGCTACCTATCATAGCTCCCCAAGTGCATCACGATGCTGGGTGGGCATTAGTCCCATACATGCCGAAATTTCACGTGAAAATTTCATCCCCCATGAGCACTCAAACTAGCACGCATTCTGTAACGCGAGTGCTAGGCAGCATGTCTTAGACCATGGCACGGTACAAATATAAAAAGAGGATATTGTAATATTAACAAAATTTGAGGACCGGATGAGCAGTACTCGTGTTCGGTCACAGTTCCAGGATTTTGTTTTTTGTACTTCTATTCAACTTTTCTGTAGTATCTATGAGTTCGTTGCATTATTTCAGACAGGGTCGTACACAAGGAGGAGTTATCGGGTTTGAACTCACCTCTTGCACTTTTTGAAAGAAAAAAAAGACATATTTAGTAATCGTTTTCCCTTCTCTAATTTTTCACTATTAGAGTAACAAAATCTATATCAATATGAGGCATAGTCCTCCCACCCCTCCTTGAATATAATTCCTGTGCTTGGGTTTTGTACACGTTCGAATTATAACAATGCTTCTTTAACTTGTGAAACATATTGTAAAGGTTGTTTTGACAGTTTTGCAGTGCAGATGTTAAATATTGTGCATTGTCGATTTTAAACTCATTTAAGAGCAGTATTCACCCGTTAGTTCGAGTTCTGATTTTATTGTGGAAAGTTCATTAAACGTTTTTGCATTTGACACTAAAGTCACAGAAATAAAAATAGAATTGAATCTCTCTAAATCTAAAGAAAACATTTTAACCAGAGAAAACCCTCTAACCTTCGAACCAATTAACATTCAACTAGATTTAGAAGAACCAGTTACAAAATCTGAAACTTCCAAACCTGTACTAAAAGCACTAGCATTAGAAGCTGTGAACAATAGATACCCACCGGAAGAATGGTTACATATCTACACAGATGGGTCTACTATCGATAACAACTCAGGATCAGGAATTACGTGTGCGTTATTCTCATTTTATCAACCAGCAGGATATCATACAACAAATTTTGATGCGGAAATAACGGCTATTCATATCTCACTCCAACACCTACTATACGGAATAGATAAATTTCAAAATGCTGTCATTCTCTCTGATTCTAAAGCAGCATTATATGCAATAAATTCATATATAATGATGTCAATCCAAATTAAAGAATGTCACAAAATGATTCAACAATTTCAAAAACTACAGAAAAAAATTCAATTGCAATGGATACCTGCACATTGCGGAATTGCTGGAAATGAAACTGCTGATTTTCTTGCCAAAAAAGGATCCAGTTTAATTCAGAATACAAATAAAAACCTACCTTTTACATCCATGAAAAGACTAATTAAAAACAAATATAAAATCAAGCCAAAACCAAGCACAATGTACCAAAGCCAAAGATAAAAAATGAAGCATTTTAATAAAAAAAAAAACAGAAATTATTCCAGAAATACCACGTAAAACTGCAGTAGCATAATTCAGACTGCATACAGAACCTGATTATTTGGCCAAACACTTGAATAAAATAGGAATTTACACGAATCCAAATTGTCCTCCATGCAACAAAGAAGAAGAAATGACTGAAGATCATCTGCAAACCTGTGAAGTTCTACCTGATGGATCTACTACAGAGAAATATTGGAGAGTAAGAGCGCTAATGGCTTCGTTGCCAAAGCCCAGCATTAGGTAACAACAACACTTCCTATTTTTAATATAAACTTCACATTATCGTTCTGAGTGTTCTTTGATATTTCTAAGAAACTGCAGAGCTCAATTTTAGAATTTTTTTAGCAAAAATTCACATAGTGATTCTTTCCTGGTTAGTGAAAATTTCACATCGACAAATGTTTCTTCACAACCACAGTGTGATGACAATGTCGAGAATATTCTTTCTAGAACTACTTTCACATCTCCGTGTGAAAACTGAGCTGATAATAATAATAATAATAATAATAATAATAATAATACACAAAATACTGATAATCTTTTAAATGTACATGCTAACATGAAATATGAGATAACTTCGATTTCTCGCAATTTATTACACTGAAATAGTCAACATTATGTTTCAGTAAGCATAGAGCACACAGAAATTATTTTAAATATAGATATTAACATTCAATATTATTTTATCAAAATCAAATGTTCTTAAAGGCAATTGGTAACTTAAGTGGTATTGTCTTTCCAGAAAATTTTGTAGTGGACTTAGTAAATAGAATTTACCTAAAATTAGGGATTGACAATTTTTAATATAAATATGACTTCTAATTACTTTTGTTTTAAACCTACTGTCCCTTATGCTGTGGGTATATTGTGGAACTCTTTTGAATTGAAAAATATACAGGTTGAACAGTAAGTAATGTCATTCATTTCAAAGGGTTCTTTGAGATATTGCGAACAAAAGAAATTAAATACAATTTTGCTCGTTTTTGCTTCCCATTCGAGGAAAAAAATGTTTTATGTGAAACATTTCATAGCATCTTTTGGGAAAGCCATTGATTTAATTCCCAATATGCTCAGTCAATTTAAGAGAGCAGTGTATTGTGTTAATAAATGATTGAAAGAATTTTAGTTTTGTGTTGTAAATGTGTAGAAATTTGACCTGATCAAATGTAACGTTTTAAAGTTCCTTTGCAGAACGAAAAGTTCCATTTGTTCGGATCAAATTTCTGCACATTTAAACGACAAAACTAAAATTCTTTCAATAATTTGTCATGATGCAATGCTCTCTTAAACTGACTGAGCATTTTGGGAATTAAATCACTGGTTTTCCCAAAACACTCTATAAAATGTTTCATATAAAAAGGAAACAAAAATGAGCAAAATTGTATTTAACTTTTTTCTTTTGAATAACCCTTCGAAATTATGACATTATTTACAGTTCACCCTGTATACCTATTTGAAAATATTTAAAAGTATATATTCTAATTTCCTATCTGTTCCAATTTTCCTTTTCTAGCATATGTGTCAAGAACTGGTGTTTGTTATGATCATTCTTAGCAACTTAGATTCGGATCTTGTTGGCTTCTCTCTTGACACTGTTTGCAGTTACTTCATCTCTTTTGTTTATGTAAACACAATGATTTTGCTCAAGGCTTTTGTATGTTGGTATCTGTGTGCTGTACTGGTGCAAGTTTAATTTTCCCAGAGTGACTGCAATAATCATTTGATTGAAAGTTCTCTTAACATATCACCTGTTATGACAATATTTAGTATGCTGTCAAATCTTTGACTGTCTTTCAGTTGCATTGTAGAAAGCAATAAAAATATGATTTGAAAACCGTGATTCATTTGGTACTTTATTTGTTATACTCTGTTGCCAACTTACAACATATTGCAATATTGACGATATGATATATTCTCCAAACCCATCCATAACTTTTTTTGCACTATCGTGTTTTTTACTGTATTTACATCTATTGGTTTTAGGCCTTGAAAGTTAGAATTCCCATACTGAAACTTTTTGCTAGGGAAACCATTTTTTATAACATATGTTAAATCTATACTAAAATAGATCCATTACGATGCACTTATTGTTACTTAGTTACCATTACCATGCAGTTTAGTGAAGACTTTGAAATAATATTGCCCTAATTTTCAATGCAAAATATATTGTATTTGCAATTTTAAAAATATGATCGTGCAAAAAATGTTGTACAATACACGTTCGTGAAGTGCATTACAAAATCTCGGAAATTGAAAAACTCGCCTGCTCGTTTTTCAAACTTTTCCTCGATTTTGTAAAAAGCGCTTCGTCCTTTTCTTCTTTAGTTCTTTTTCCAGAGGTGCACAGATATGCTCCTTTTTCTATTAAAAGCTTCCTTGGCCATTGCCATCCTGCTTTTGACTTTCTGGCAGGAACTCATGTTATTGCTTATATTACACCCCAAATATTAGAAGTTGTCCACTTGCTCTACTGCCTCATTTAGAATTTTCAAGTTTATGCCTTATTCTTTATTTTTCTTCCTATGACCATGATCTGCATTTATCTTCATCCCATACTGCTGACAGCTATCATTTAGCTCCAGTAGCATAATATCACCTCTTCTGCTAACAACACCATATCATTAGCAAATCTTACGCATTTCATTTTTCCTCCTACTATCGCTCCTCCCATGTTCTAAAAATAGTGTTCTTCACTAAACCCTCCAAGTAGATAATGAGGTTCTGGCTGATATGTGGCCTACATCTATTATCAGGCAGTACATTTCACTTGATATATGTCAGAGGAAAAACAATAATTGTATACATTTGAAGTATGATTGGTGTAATATATATCTAATCAGCGATGTATGCAATGGTGGGGGAAAGGAACTGGCCATCCTACCCCATTATCTTCTGGCCTAATTGCCTTATGAGTGATGCTTTGTTGGTGTCACTCATGGGGTTCAGGCTGTACTATATTACTTGGTTTTTTCATTGTGTGGGCGCATTTATATGCTCATGACAAATATATGTAATTATGAATTTGCTTGTTTTATCGTTCTATCCTATTGTGCCCCCCCCCCACTAGGAAATCGTTCCATCTCCGCCAATGTCTCGCAACCTGCCGGTACTTTAATGACTGTAGTGTTATATTTATCTCGTTAGCGTTATTTTTTTTACAAAAGAATGTCGAATATCGTTGCCTAATAATATAAGGATTTACTGATGTGGCATCGGTAATGGATGTATGTAGCTATGAAAGCAACAATTATAATATTGGTAACAATAATCCACCACATGTCAACAATCGTGCCATCTTCCGGACAAGTATCGCACTATGCCATATGACTGACTAGTGTTCACGGAACATCAATGGATGTTGGTGTTTGTGAATTCTTATTTATAGTGTTACGTCTAAGACTTTTAATCAAAATATAATTTTTCTGCATTGAAAACCTGTGAATCAAAATAAATCAACATGCCGCGTATAATGATAAAAGGTGGTGTATGGAGGAACACAGAGGTAAGTAATATTCTTTTACTTTTATGCTTTTGAGGTTATACTTACATCGGTCCCATCTCGCCTTTTAATACAGTGATAAAACATAACTTCGATCCTCCAAGTGAAAGAGTCGTTCTAGATGCTGCTTGTTACCTGAAATTTTCCCAAATTACTGTTTTGATGTGAATAGAATATTAAACACCTGATTTCGAGATAGCAGAGTTGGGAGACTATGGGTAGATTGTCTAGTATGAAATATTGGCAATTTGGTAGAAAACAGTCAATATGACGAACATCAATAATCTCATTGAGAATCTGTAACAGGTTAGGTTTGGTTTGCATTGTATATTATATATTTTTTGGTAAGGATGCCAAAAACCTGAACAAACCAAACCTAACCTGTCATTGATCCTCGATGATGTCCGCCCTATTGACCAACATTTTCTACCGAATTATCGAAATATTTATATATACTAGGCTATGTTTAAAGTGTTGCACTTACTAATTATTTACTACAGCGTTACCACGTTAAGGTAGGCCTACAAATTTATTCACATCCTTGAGTTTAATCGAGTCATATGTATCGTTTACGAAAAAATAAGTGCCGACGCCAGTTTCACACTGAAAATAATGGTCGTAAGTTACTGGAAAAGTGATGGCAAGGAGAGAGGTGCGAGCGAGGTGGAAGGGGTAGGCGGCAAAAGAGGGGAAGCACATGTATCTCATTTTCTTGCACTTCCTTACTGATTCACAGAGAAAAGGCGAGTTTTCGTAAGGTCGAATCAGTGACAGGTGAGGGTACGCCTTGGAAGAAAGGGCACTTTCTTAAACAATTGTGCAGGGCATAGAAAAAAACTAACCTAACCTATTACTGATTCGACCTTACGAAAACTCGCTTTCTCTGTGATCAATGGGTGTGAAATTTGCGTCGGCACTAAATACCTTTGTACCTTAACTTGGTAATGCAGTAAAGAAATACCTTGCACTGTACCAAAGTGTGTTAGAGAGGGGGTTGAAAAAAAAAAGAGAATTAAATCTTTCACTTGAAGTATCTTAATGACGTCACAGCCAGCGTAGGAGGAGAAAGGGAAATGTCAAGCTGTGATATAAAATTGAAAGTTAAGCAAACCAAATTAGCCTCAGAAAATAAGACCTAACCTAAACCGAAAATAATATAAACAAACTGAAAATAGCCTGAGAAAATCAAACCTAATCTAAACCAATCTTCTCCCTTCCCTCCCTCCCTCCCCCTCACTGATGTGCTTAGCACAACACGATAAATGGGATAAATGTATATGCATTTTACTTATGGCTTTTAAGGAACCCAGAGGTTCATTGCCACCCTCACGTAAGTCCGCCATTGGTCCCTATCCCGAGCAAGATTAATCCAGTCTCTACAATAATATTCCACCTCCCTCAAATCCATTTTAATATTATCCTCCCATCTATGTCTCGGCCTCCCCAAAGGTCTTTTTCCCTCTGATCTCCAAGCTAACACACTATATGCAGTTCTAGATTTAATGTTCCTAATTATGTATATGAATTAATATATGATATTAAATAAAAGGTCCCGGGTTCGATGCCCGGGCCCGGAACAATTTTTCCCTCGAAATTATTCAAATCAACTTTACAGGGAGTTACACTTGAAATCTTGATTTGCATAATACACGTCACTGTTCGTTAACAGAAAACTACAATTTAAGTCACACGGAGTTTGTGTGCACTCGAAGTTGGTTGCTTGATGGTTGTCAGCCCACTTTGAGGTCTGTAGATATAAAGGGAAAAATTGGATCGGTGTCGAGTAGAGCTCCCGGGTAGCTCAGTTGGTAGAGCGTTGGTACGTTAAACCGAAGGTCCCGGGTTCGATGCCCGGCCCCGGAACAGTTTTTCCCTCGAAATTATTCAAATCAACTTTGGGAGTTATACTTGAAATCTTAATTTGTGTAAAATAAAATATTTTCAATTTTAAGCTTATAGTCTGCCGAGTTAGGTCTGTGGTAATGTGCCTGCCTCCAGACTAGCCAGCCCTGGTTTAATCCCTGATGAGGTCAGAAATTTTCATGTAAAATTTCTACCTTGGGATTGGGAGAGATGGTGGTGCACAACTTCTAATCACCAGATTGTGCACCAATATGCCTGGGTTAAATCCCAAATCTCTCCGCAGTGCATATGGAGAGAAGGCATATGTCACTGTTGATAGTGATTCTTCTGTCGAATGGGGACGTTAAGCCTGACAACCCCCTTGGTGCTATTTGACAGGAGTAGACTACAGCACCGAGTTTCCTCTTCACCCTCATTTTCATCATCACCATTCATTCCCTACACTACACTTACACGAACACTTAGACATACACTCACCCTAGTACATGACATAACTCTCCACAGATGTACATCATGTACAGTGTGGCTTGCCGAAGTGATGTACAACTAGAAAATGGGTCACAGTCCTGACATCTATTCACAATATGTGGGACCCGAATCACATAAAGTGAAGTGGGTATGCATTGGATACATACATACACACACACACACACACACACACATACATACACATATATATATATATATATATATATATATACATAGACACACACACACACACACACACACCTGCAGCAGTCTTTGAGGGCTGTCCTTCCTTAAGGAGTTTCAAGAATAATTTAAAAAGTTGTGTATCAAGTGCAAATTAAAATTAAGGTGACATTTAACATTTAATTTTTTAAGGTGACATTTATTTATTTAGCCTGACACGAGTTACTTCCTTGGTTTGAATTGTAAATTATTTAAAAATAGCGTGTAAGAGGGCCTTAGACTAGAAATGTTTAGTTTAAATGTAGTTCTGTTCATAAGTAGAGTATGCATAAGGGTGTAATTATTTGACTTATTTGAACTGTTGTATCAGTGAAGCGAGGTGAGTCAGTGAAGTTATGGTTTTACAGTGCAGTGAATAGTTCCGATCAGTGATAATTTATAGCGTCAATGAAATGTGTTCTATAGTGTCAGTGAAATGTGTTATAGTGTGTCAGTGAAATGTGTCCTAAAGTGTCAGTGAAATGCGTCATAGTGCCACTACAGTGAGTGAGATGAGAGTAAAGTGAAAGACTATTGAAACTTATGTAGGGCCTATACATAATTATGTAGGTTGTAATGTAAAATTAGGTATTTTATTTATGTTTTATTATTATTGTGTTAAATTATATTGTGTATTCTTATTGTATTGTGTATAAAATTGTATTGTGTATTGTATAATTGTATTGTGTATTGTAAATTTATTGTGTATTGCTTATCATTTTTTTTGTGTATTGTTTATATTGTGTATACCACTGCCACCGGTGCTTGCCCACTTGCAGTGTAAATAAATACATACATTCACCCATATACTTTTACTTGAAATCTGCAGAATTAGCATTTCAATGTAAACGAAAAAGACTCAAAATCACACTTGTATATAAATATTGGATGGTATATATAGGCCTGTATATCAAAATTGGTAACTGATGTGAACATGTTATACTTTTACTTTTACTTTATGGGATTAGATGAAAAAGTAACAATTTATTTTCGTAAATAAGACATAGAGTTTAAAAAAAATCGGACACCGTCAACATGAAATAAATCAATTACCGCCACATTCGAAAGTGAATAAACCTTAACAAATTCTGGTAAGTTAGCACATACAGCTAAAAGGAAACTAAAATATGTAGTTTTACTCTGTATTGGGACATGTTGTGGGAGAAAAAAAAACACACACACATTTTAAACTTATGTGCATTATTTTTGAGTCAGCATAGCGGGGAATGACATTGTGGTGAATGGTTAAAGGGCGCTTGGAGAAAAAGAGGTTGAGAAGCACTGAAACAAAATTCACATTATTCATAAGTAACACGCTTTTTTGTATTTTTATTTGAAGTTTATGATAGAAATGTAAAATTTAATGACAGAAAATCATTACAATGCAATATGAGTGTGATAATTATTGTATTATTAATGTTTTCTTAATTTATTAGTTAGCAAATATGGACAAAAAATGTTTTGCTGAAGTAAGTTATTCAGTTTACATCTTTTTTTTCATGAAGACAAGTAAAATATGATATTTTTTAGGTTGGTGTGACATTCTAACTTTACTGATCCGGCAACTCTCGTCAGTCATTCTCTTCTCTTCTGCTCACACACTTCCACTGTGTTTACAGAATGTTGACTCCTGTGGACTCACGTTTTTACTTTTCCTTTCATTTTTATATTTTCAATCTTTGCTACAACAACTTTCCGTATTTTCATTTTCTCGCAGCACACCAGTTGAAAATGGCTGCTCTACAGTATTTTATTATAACATTTATAATCATTTTGTTTTTATTCTCTACCAGGATGAGATATTGAAGGCAGCGGTAATGAAATATGGGAAAAACCAATGGTCCCGTATTGCATCACTGCTGCATAGAAAGTCTGCAAAACAATGCAAGGCTCGGTGGTACGAGTGGCTGGATCCAAGTATCAAGAAGACGGAGTGGAGTCGTGAAGAAGATGAAAAGCTATTGCATTTGGCCAAGCTGATGCCAACACAGTGGCGAACCATCGCACCTATAATTGGAAGAACAGCGGCACAGTGCTTGGAGCGCTACGAGTACTTACTGTGAGTACGGTTTAACTTTTTTTACAGGTTAATGTATAAACTGCGGAAATTTATGTACTAAAATCATAAAATATGCATGGTTTATGCACTTAAAATTGCTAAAATATACACAAAAAATATAATCTTCATCTTACGATGTTTGGTGACGTATACACGTCCGTTGATGTGACATATTAATGAATTTTAAATACTATTATAGTCACAATCATGCCATGGCATGAAAGAAAAATTTCACAACCTCGAGCGGGAATCGAACCTGCGACTTCCTGTTCTCCGGTCAGGCCCTCTACCACTGAGCTATCGAGTTCGTCTCACGCCAAAGGCTTGGAATTATCCTTTCATACCGGCGACTCTGTTATAGAGTACTGTCCATAGCGTCTAATCTAGTCACCACTGCTTATGGGTTGCTGACTAGCTCAGACGCTATGGACAGTACTCTATAACAGTCGCCAGTATGAAAGGATAATTCCAAGCCTTTGGCGTGAGACGAACTCGATAGCTAAGTGGTAGAGCGCCTGACCGGAAAACAGGAAGTCGCAGGTTCGATTCCCGCTCGAGGTTGTGAAATTTTTCTTTCATGCCACGGCATGATTGTGACTATATTAGTATTTAAAATTCACAAAAAATAAATCATATACACTAAAATTACTGCTTAATTGAAGTATTTCTTGAGTTGCTGGTTTATTCTGGCCAAATATAAAATATTCTTGTACTATAAAAAAATTCTTCTTCATGTAGACTCGTGCTCCTGGTTGTGGGTTCGAGTATGAGATAGCATTCTCCAACTGTCATTGTTCTCCCGGCTATTCATTTCCACTACTCGCCATGGCTTCACTTTCTTTTCTTTTTTTTTCAATGCCCATCTTAATTTGATCTTCCCATCTTGTTCTAGGTCTTCCAACAGGTTTTTTTATCTTTTATTTTCGATTTCAGTGCCTTCTTTGGTAATCTCTCTCTGTCCATTCTTATAAGTACCAATTTCAAAATCATTTTCAAACAATTACAATGTAAAACTTATTTGACGTAATTTTTAATATCAGAAATTACTATTGTTGTTCTGAAGCAGATTTTCCAGACTGATTT
The DNA here is from genome assembly GCF_040183065.1 of Periplaneta americana. NCBI lineage: Eukaryota > Metazoa > Arthropoda > Insecta > Blattodea > Blattidae > Periplaneta > Periplaneta americana. The sequence continues at coordinate 182,286,901 of NC_091120.1, read as the reverse complement.
TATTATAAAAGGTGGAAGGTAACCTTTTACAATCCTTCTGGTATATGATATCTCGAATTATGACAAACAAGAAAGTCTAATAATATTTTGTTCCCAGAAGTGCGGTTTTCGAAATAAAATGGTCTTTTGTAACTTGAAATTATGATTAAGTTTTTCATGAAACTGCTCAAAATTTGATTTATCTTATGTAGGATGATAGAGTAAGCTATGTTTGGCCATGTTACAGTAGTATTTGCAAGGAAAATAACACAGATTTCGAATAAATCGCGTGAATATTCGTGTACACATTGCATGGGACCAGCCTCATGGTCTAGTGGTCAGAGCTTCTGGCTATAGTTCATGAGGTCCCGGGTTCGATTCCTGGTTAGAGCACAGGAATTTTTCCTTAAAGGGGATTATTCCTGTGTTCGTCCATGGTCTGGAATTTAGGTTAAGTTTAGATTTAAGACCTCTCCTGGCACTACATTATCATAATCATCCTATCACATCATCGGGGTAATGTAACTCCGCCTTCCAGGCGCCCCAACCTCAGAAGTGGGTTACAATTAAGCCACGGCCAGGAGAGAAGACCAGAAATGTCGAAAAGACAACCTGGTGGCATTGGATAAAAAAATAAAAACACATTGCATGGAAACAGGGCTGTGACACGCTGGCAACACTGTTTCTTACATATGCAAAACATGTGGCTGAGCTAGGTGTGCGGAGCATACGATACGCTTATATTAACTTCGTCATTAGTTGCAGGCTATATGCCGTTCGAAGCATTTGAAACACAGCGAGATGCCACAGTTTTCTAATCGTGAGTATCTGGACACGTTATTAATTTATAGCGAAACTGGTCACAATGCCACTGCAGCTGCTCGCTTATACCGTGACAGATAACTGGATCAGGAGTGTGAAAGTTGTAGACACGCAACTGGTGGACACTTTGAACAATACCTTTGAAAGACACTGTAGAGAATGGTGTACAAAATTTAACAGTGTACCCCACATTAATGTGTTTCATTTTCATTTAGTTTAAAAGTTGTTTATTTCATTGTGTTGTAATTGAGTTGGAGTGACATCAACTGTGTGATCCTCAATGTGAAATCATACTATATTTAAAGGATTAATTTTGTTTTATGCATAATTTTTCATCCTACTGTATTATTAATGAAATTGCCTCAAAATGTAATGGAAATACGTGTTTGTTCGTACTAAATTTAGTGCTGAAACGATACAATAACGAACGTTTCATCATAGATAACGAATAACATAGTTCATGTAATTGACATGTTACGATTACATAAATTTCGATTTGACTGCATTCTCAACAGATGTTTTTGTTTACAAAATGGTATGTGTGTACATTCTCTCAAAACCCCTGCCAAGCAAATGATTGGAGCGGCATTTGATATGCTGGGGTGCAATGATCTCACGAAGTAAACACTGCTACTATCTACAATTCGTTTTCTCTAAATATTACAAAAACTATTGGTTGTATGAAAAAATACTATTTGACAAAATGTTCCCAAATGACATGATCTGTTATGTGTGTGAAGGATTTTAAAAGGTTACCTTCCACCCTGTATATTATAAGTTCATAAACCATGAAATAGTCCTTGAGCATACCTACCACTATTCTGCAATAGGAATACTTTGAACACTACATACAAACTGTTTATACAGCCAGTGCTGACATACTGCGGAGAAATTTTAATTACTTCACCTTTCATAAACGACATGGAATATGTTCAAAACCAAGCTCTCAGACTCATTACTGGTGGAATCAAAACAACGCCAATAGATTCTATGAGATTCCTCACTAATATTAACAGCATCAAAATGACAATAGAAGAAAAAGCACTGATTCAATATGAAAAACTTATCAGATTACCAGGTAACAATTGGCATTCATACAGTCCTCTTTCTAGATTGAAAACTCAAAAAAGTTTCATATCCATTGTTCAAGAATTAAAACAGAAAATCAATATCCCGAATTTAAAAGAAAACTTACAAATTAAACCAAACCCTTTAACTCTATTAAATATAGAATATAATCTAAATTTAACAGAAGAAATACTGAAATCAGAAGTAAACACTGAAATACTGAAACAATTGTCTTTAGAGACAATTAATATTAGGTACCCTCCACAAAACTGGCTTCATTTATACACCGACGGATCCTTGATCTCCAGAGAACAAGGTGCCGGTGCAGGTGTTACGTGCTGTCTCTTCTCACTTTATAGATCTCTTGAATATGGAACAACAAGTTTTGATGGTGAAATCATTGCAATAAGTGAATGTCTCAGGAATCTTCTATGCCACATCAATAAATTTAAGAATGCAGTTATATTGTCAGACTCCAAAGCAGCTATTCTATCAATCGTCTCTAAACACACACCTTCATCTCAAACAGCAGAAATAACTAAAATGGTCTCTCAATTATTATCACTCAATAAAAGAATTATATTCCAATGGATACCATCCCATTGTGGAATCCTGGGAAACGAGAATGTGGATGCTTTAGCAAAGAAGGGCAGCACTGCTACTTACAGACCTGTTACTGAATCTACGTATTACTCTGTGAAGAGATTTATTAAATCTACATACTTAGACTTCAACAAACAAAATCTGATAACTCAATCCCAAGGGAAAAAATGGAACTCTCTGCATCAAAATCCACAGTTAATTCCCGATTTACCATGAAAATCGTCTGTAGCTGCATTTAGATTGGCAACAGGCCATGATTGTTTGGCCAAACACCTGCATAGAATTGGAATATATCAGTCCCCTAACTGATTGTGCAACTCAAACCAAGAAATGGATTCGGAACATCTCAAAATCTGTGCTTCAGTGGCTAGTCATGATAATATTTTTGAAAAATATTGGAGTGCAAGAGGTCAAATGACTTTATTGTCAAACGCCTGGCATTAGAAAACAACAACAACTATTCTGCAATGATTCATTGAAACTACTGCCCTGACCTCTACAGTTGCTTGATTGGAACAGAAGTTTCAGAAAAGTATGGCGGATAGTTTATACTAATGGGCAGAAAAAAAGCACATAAGCATATGTAGGTACCCATTTTCTAGCCACAGCCTCATATGTATTTGACTAGATTATATTTTCGAAATAGATTATCACTATAACCTGGGCTTAAGTGATTTAATTAATGTCATTTTGATAACAAAGCCTGTTAAAGGTTTGTAGTCCAAATTGATGATAATCAAAACACACTGTAATCTCTAGTGTGTTTATTTATTTGCGTATTGATTGATCCATCTATTTATTTATTTTTTTATTTTATTCTTTTTTAAGGATGACGTAAATTATTTTGTTACTGAATAACAATAATGATAATGAATATAAATTATTTTGTTACTGAATAACAATAATGAAAATAAATTGTGTTATTTTTTAATTCCTTCTATGAAATAATACATTTATATTGTTTTTCAGAGATCAAGCACAGAAGAAAGAAGATGGGGAGGATGCTGCAGATGATCCACGAAAATTAAAACCTGGAGAAATTGATCCCAATCCAGAGACAAAACCTGCACGTCCTGACCCAAAGGACATGGATGAAGATGGTGAGTGAAAAATTAGAAATGCATGAAAGTTTCACCTCAGTTACAACAGTTATTGATTACCATATTTACTTGAATACCTCGCAAACTTTTTTTCCGAAAAAAAAAAAAAATCTTGTAAAAAATTGGGGTGCACTCCTTTTTTATACTGCCTGCATAATTTTTGCTTAAAAGTAACGATTTTTATATGATGGAGAAATGCTAATATTGAGTAATTTTCGTGTTACAGATCTCCGAAACTGCAAATGGAGCAGACACAGAAAATAATTTTTAATGCTATCAATATTACCATAAAAATGTTTGTGATTATGTTTTCTTTTCTTTTTCTTTTTTTAATTATCTCTGGAAAACTTTTTTAACTCACAAAAATTGGCTGCACAGCTTACTTGAGAGTGCTGGGTATTCAAGTAAATATGATCTGCAGGATGGAAATGATATAACAGTGCAGATTAAAAGGGGCATTAGTGTACATTAAAATAAATAAAGAAAAACCTAGTATGTATTTTGTAATTATATTCGTGATTAGTTATAAAATTAGACTGAAAGTCTGTGTAGTTTGGCAACATTGCATTACCGGCTCACCTACAAATACACACACAAACTCAAGTCTGAATAGCACCATTCCATCTCTTAGTCACTGCAGCAGGGTTGCCAGACTTCCTAATGATAGAAATAAGACATGTTAATTTTTTATTTAATTTGTGAGAGCACCGTTCATTTTATTGAAAAACTGCAAAGGGATAATTAATATTAGAGGAGAAAAATTTGCTCCGGCACCGGGGATCGAACCCGGGTCCTTGGTTTTATGTACCAAGCACTCTAACCATTGAGCTATGCCGAAGTTCAGTCCACAGCACCAGATTGAATCCCTCTCCAGTGTTTTTCCCTTGCGGCCTGAATCCAAGTTCGACGTGTATATTAACATTTTTATATTAATTCAACTGCCATTACACAAGAAGCGCACTCAGTTGAGTGACTTGGTGGCTGGGATTCCACAATAATATGCACTGTTGCTCGAGGAATCTATGTAAAGATTAATTTCTTGGTCCTACAGAATACGTCTGTTAAGATAACAATTAATATTACAGGTTTCTACAGAATACGTCTGTTACAGTAACAATTAATATTAAAGGAGAACGTCTAATATAATTGTTATCGTAACAGACATATTCTGTAGGACCAAAAAATTAATCTTTACGTAGATGCAAAGAGATGAATCATTCCTTATCAGTTCCTCTAAGGATAAGCATAAGGATCACAATTATACAGGTAGTACATATTGAGCAAAATAGTGTTAACCTTTAGGGGGAAATTATTTTTTATGAGAAAATTATTCATTTGGTACTAACATGTTAGAATTTTTTGTTGTACTCTGTTCAAGGAATAATCTGTTAAAATCTGCACGGTTATATTACTTCCACCTTGTATATTACTAGTAATAATTAGAGTTCGTGATGAGCCTTGTATATTGTACCTGAAGAGTTCATTACTAATTCACGTTGGAGAGTAAGATTGCTTATAACTTTACTGTAAGGTGCATGGCATTCAACAATACTTACCTAAATTAACATTTTCATTACATTATAGTACATTTGTATGATTGTATTAGGTGTTTGCATTGTGTTAGAAAATAATAAACTACAACTGTGATAGTGAAATTTTCTTCAATGATATTTGCATATTCTAGATTCATATTTTCGTACATTACAAATTATTTGAAGATTTTTTTTTTTTTTTGGAAAAACAACCATAGTCTAAAAACATAAATTTTCAGGAAAAACAAAAAACTATCTGGCATGGGTGTTGTTGACACTTCGAGTATGAAATTCATCATGCCATTTCTTAAGGTGTTGTAGAAACTTGGGAAAACTGAAGTACATTTATAACTTAAATTGCCTCATAAGAAATACATGTTAAATGTAAGTAACAGTGGTTGTTTTAAGAAAAAATACTCTGTTGTGGCTGAAGTGTGCCTCACCTTTAATTCTCTTTTTATTTATTGTGTCTAGTTTCCTCTCCTTTCATTGCTTATATTTCTTCCGTGGCGTTACTTCTGCACCTAAAGATGACTCCATAACTAATACAACAATTCACGTGCTTAAGTATTTTTCTCTGAGGTGGTTTTTGCCACATACGTAAGAAGCAGTACTGCCAATCTACTACAGTTTAAAATTGTATGGATAAATGTATCAAGATTATATGAATGGGATATTTTTAAATGCTACCATCATCCTGGCTGGACAATGGCTGTTTTCACAAAAAAAAAAAAAAATTGGACTATGGTTGTTTTATAAAAACCACTGAAAATTTCTTCTCCTATAACATAAGCCTTATGGTGTTTTTTTCCACAACGACTAATTCAGTAGATGGCCGCTACATTATGCTCACAACATGCTTAGTATCTTAAATTTGCATTTTTTTGGGCCATGTTTATTTAAAAAAACCTTCATTTGTTCTGCTTCTGCGTTTTATTTTTGGAGATTAGATTACATATGGAAAGTTATCCATAGGTAATAAATATATTCTTTCCATTTTCATATCACATTCAAATAATTACCTCTGATTGAGGTTCTGGCTGATACGTACAGTCTTAGAAAAAAGTTCTGTCGCACAGATATTTTGTAAGTCCCAGAAAGGAGACAGTGCGCATGGTCAGGGGATGAGCGACCTGGTTCCCAAGAGAAGGACTAGTTGAGGTAATAAAATTAGTTTTGTTTTGTTGTATGTCTGATCATACGCACTGCCTCCTTTCTGGGAGTTACAAAATATTGTGACGTTTTTAAAATAAACAACAATGAAATTTTATTATCTCAATAATTCCTTTCTACAATTCACCTTAAACGCTCTCGTCAACAATGGGATTTGCTCTCCGCACAGCAACACAGCGTTCGTTATTGCACTCCACAAACGACAATGACAATTTACTTGGACTATTACGAACAACAATGAACTGTTAATCTTAACTAATATTTACAAAGCACTATTTACAAATCAGAACTGTCAGTTCTCAGTTCACAGTTCTTCTAGCTCAGTCACTCGAGTTCACAGTATCTCGAACCACAGACCTTCAGAGACAGTTCACTGTACTCGAACTCAGGTCCCTCCAACTGCGGTCCACTGCACTCGAACTCAGGTCCCTCCAATTGCGGTCCACTGCACTTGAACTCAGGCCTTCGGATGCTGACACAGTTGCGGACGCACACTCGAGTCGAACTCCGGTACACAAGACTGGCTTGCTTGCTCTGGCTTGCTCACTGACTGAATAAACTGAAAAACTGCTCAAGTTCGCTCGCGTTTCTTCTTTTATAGCTAAACTATCGTTGCGAGAAAGTATGAGTTCTGGATAGTTCGCGATATTTCGACGCGTGTGTCCATTCTCGAATCATCTCACACGCTGCTGCTCCCCTCCTTCACCGCGCGTAGCCATGCCCCAGGAGGCAGATGCGCGTGCAACCCGCCCAAAACAAGGCCGACTTAGCCTCTCCTCCATCGGTTGTGAGATCGAATCTCACGTGGACGTCACAATATCTTGCGACAAAACTTTTTTCTAAGACTATACATCTATTCTCAGGCAGTACATCTCACTTGATGTGTCAGAAGAAGAACAATTATTGTTTGTATACATCTGAAGTTTGATTAGTGTAATATGTAGCTAGTCAGCGATGTATGCAGGAACTGATCACCCTGGGCTTTTGGTGTCACTTATGAGGTTCAAACCTGTCTTCGGACAGTTTACTAAACAACAATTCAAATAATTTGTTCTTTCCATTCATGTTGGTTATAATTAGTAAGTAATTGCATTATCATTGGGAAGATTGTAATTGGTTGTAGTAAATAGTGGTGTGTTGAAGTGGAGTTTGTGTTGAATATAGATGATATTCGAGCAAGTTTTCTTTTATTACTCTCGTTTCCTTTGTCACCATCCCATTTCCAATATAACCTTAGTATCATTGCTTACCTCACGAGAAAGTTCCTGGACTTGTCAGTCAATATTGTGACATAGTGTTATAGTCTCTTTCTTCTTTCTACTTATGGTGAAATTTAAGTAATTTTCTAAGAGTTCCTTCTTTCCATCCTCGTCTAAATTAAGCCAGTCATGTGGGAATTCCCCTAAGCAAAAAAAGTTGCTCATTATCAGCTACCAGTCTTACACTGGTGCATCTCTCTTTTCCACATTTAATCTCCTTGAGTCTTGAGACATTTGTTGTTTTATTTTAAAAGTTTAATATACTTCTACACTTAAAAAAATAACTGACATGAAGAAAATGCTGAAAAAAATCTGCAGGTTACAGTTAGGACACAAATACAGGTATATTATACACCGTGGTTGCAAAATATTGGACGATTTCAGAAGGCTATATTTTCACCAATATTGAACATAAATACATGATCTTACCACCATTTGAAAGAGGCAAGTTTGACGTTTTATACTGGCCTTAGATGCACTTGATGTGAGCCCCACTTGTAATATGGCAGATGTCCAGGCAATGATCCCATTCTTTGCCAAACCCTCTCAAGCATGTCTTTTGTGACATTCATGATTGCTGTGTTAATGTGCCTTCTCAATTCAGCCAATGTCGCTGGAAGTGCAGGTATGTAAACATTGTCCTTGACGAAACTCTACAGAAATAAATCACACACTGTGAAATCCAGTGAACAGGGTGGCCATGTGCAGAAGGTGCTGTCTGCATCCGTTGCACGACCAATTTATCGACTTGGTAGGTGTTTATTTAGGTACCTCTGGACCTCCGTATGCTAATGTGGAAGGGGCTCCGTCTTGTTGAAATTTCTATGGGATGTAGTAGAAATGCCAAACACAGTTTGCTAAAAATGCAGGTATTCCTTAAGAAAATTGTATTCACCAAAATTCTGATGATAAATCTGTGAAATTTTTTCTTGTTGGATATATTTGTAGAAAGAAATTCGCACACATCTTTTACATTTTTGACCTAACAGTTATTTAAGGGGTTAGGTACAGCTTACAACAGTAAATTTTTCGGAAGTATTCAACATTTTTTTCCTCCTCTATTACTGTATCTTGTACAATAATGAAAATTGGTATGTATAAAACATAGTCCTTCTGTTATATGGAAAAAATATTTTTACAATTTAAAAGGACAAAATGATGGGAGTTCACTGTGCAGTGATGAAACGTTTCCCTCATAACTTATAAATTTGTCAACTTTTTCATGTTTTCTCTCTTTTATTGTATTGATGAAACTCATGTTTGCAATATCATGCTCTTTCAACTACATTCCTTAATAAATAATATTTTTTTTATTTTGTGTTAGAAGAAAATACTGATATTTGACCATTTTTAAATGAATTTATTTTTTATCAGACAATCTATCAAAGATAGAGAAATGATCTTGCATCATATTGTAGATATGACATGCATAAATACACACAAAAAAATTTAATCACAGAATGTTGGATAGTTTTTGAGTTATGTGGGAAACGCTTCATCACTGCACAGTGAACTGAATTGTGGAAAAAAAAAAATGTAAATAATTTTTTTTTAATCGTAAAAATATTTTTTTTCATACAGCAGAAGGACAGTGTTTTACACATACTAATTTTCATTATTGTACAAGATACAGTAATAGAGGAAGAAAATGTTGAATATTTCCAAAATTTTACTGCTGTACGCTGTACCTAACTCCTTTCTCCTTGATCTCCAGAGAACAAGGTGCCAGCAGGTGTTATGTGCTGTCTCTTCTCACTTTATAGATCTCTTGGGTATGGAACAACAAGTTTTGATGGAGAAATCATTGCAATAAGTGAAAGTCTCAGGAATCTTCTATGCCACATTAATAAATTTAAAAATGCAGTTATATTGTCAGACTCCAAAGCAGCTATTCTATCAATAGTCTCTAAACACACACTTTCATCTCAAACAGCAGAAATAACTAAAATGCTCTCTCAATTAATATCACTCAATAAAAGAATTGTATTCTAATGGATACCATCCCATTGTGGAATCCTGGGAAACGAGAATGCAGATGCTTTAGCAAAGAAGGGCAGCACTGCTACTTACAGACCTGTTACTAAATCTACGTATTACTCTGTGAAAAGATTTATTAAATCTACATACTTAGACTTCAACAAACAAAATTTGATAACACAATCTCAAGGGAAAAAATGGAACTCTCTGCATCAAAATCCACAGTTAATTCCCGATTTACCACGCAAATCGTCTGTAGCTGCATTTAGATTGACAACAGGCCATGATTGTTTGGCCAAAAATATTGGAGTGCAAGAGGTCAAATGACTTTATTGTCAAACGCCTGGCATTAGAAAACAACAACAACTCCTTAAAAAAATTATGTTTCAGATATTAATATATGTGTATATTGCCACTGGCTAATCCACTGACAGCTACTTGCATAAGTGTGAAAAACATATTACTCTAATTATATCGTCACTCTCTCTTAAATTGAATCCCTAGATGAGCCTTCAGTATATATCAATTTCTTGCATGGCGCTCCTGTTTCCCATACTACTTAAGTGTAAAATTTGTAAAGCATTAATTTCGTAAATACGTCTTGTTGCAGAACTGGAGATGTTGTCTGAAGCACGTGCTCGACTTGCCAACACCCAAGGAAAGAAAGCTAAGCGTAAAGCCAGGGAAAAGCAGTTGGAAGAGGCTCGTAGGTTGGCTGCATTGCAGAAGCGGAGAGAATTACGAGCAGCTGGGATTGAGCTAGCACCAAGGAAGAAAAAGAAGCGTGGTGTGGACTACAATGCAGAGATTCCATTTGAAAAGCGACCTGCGCCTGGTTTTCATGACACCAGTAATGAAATTCTTGATCCAACGGCACCTGACTTCAGTCGTCTGAGGCAGCAGCACCTGGATGGAGAGCTGCGGACGGAGAAGGAGGAGGTTTGTTTTTTGAGTGCTACAACTTCCCATCTGGGAAATACATTCACCACGACTGTACTGCTGTTAGCTGTTCATAGCTCTGTCATTATTATCATGTATCATTATTGAACCTCAGATTTTTAGGTATTAAAAATTAAGTTTTAAGCACCTAAAAGATGCTTAAAATCTGTTAATTTAGACTCTGACTTAGAGAAATTAAGCTCTCGCTTAGTAAAATTAGATATTGAAACATACTATATATGAGGAGCTTGGTGTCAAAGTTGGACAACTCCACTTTTGCTTTTTTTTACAGGAGAGGCGAAAAACTAGATCCTTGGAAACCAATGTCACTGTTATACGTATATTTTTTTAAACATTCTTATGATACATACATCTTGATTACGTATGTATGTATTTATTTACACTGCAAGTGGGCAAGCACCCCGTGGCAGTGGTATACACAATATAAACAATACACAATAAAATGATAAGCAATACACAATACAATAAGAATACACAATATAATTTAACGCAATAATAATAAAACATAAATAAAAAATACCTAATTTTACATTACAACCTACATAATTATGTATAGGCCCTACACAACTTTTAACACTGTATCACTTCGGAATATGTATGATAAGAACTTTCTTGTGTTAAATATTATTAACGTACCTTGTTAACATGTTTCGACCTATTTTCGGTCATCTTCGGAACTGGTCGTTGTTGGTCTTGGCGCCTCTTGTTTCCTGTGTGGGTGCGTTCGTAGTGTAGAGTCAAAGAGTGTATGTGTTTTGAAATTGAGTTGTGTGCTGAGAATATCGTTGGGGTGTGTTTTCGTGTGTCTGTATATTTCATATTGTTCTAGTGTGTTGAGTTTCTGGCCTTTTGGTTGGATGTGCAGTATTTCCATGTCCGTGTTGATGTCTCTGTAGGTGTGATTGACATTTGTGATGTGTTCTGCATATGTGGAGGTATTTTGTAATTCGTAACGTGTTCAAACACGTTACAAAGAACACATCACAGCCATAACAAAATTACAAAACACCTCCACATATGCAGAACACATCACAAATGCCAACCACACCTACAGAGACATCAACACAGACATGGAAATACTGCACATCCAACCAAAAAGCTAGAAACTCAACACACTAGAACAATATGAAATATACAGACACACGAAAACACACCCCAATGATATTCTCAGCACACAACTCAATTTCAAAACACATACACTCTTTGACTCTACATTCTTATGAGTCATAGAAATATTTTTTTTAATCGCAAAATGTGATAAAAATTAATATTCAGGTTGAAATTTATGTTTAAAAAGTGGAGTTGTCCATCTCTGAAACTAAGTCATGGAGTTGTCTGTTTTTGAAACCAAATGAAGCCATATTTAAAGTGGAGTTGTCTGTTTTTGAAACCAAACGAAGCCATATTTAAAGTGGAGTTGTCTGTTTTTGAAACCAAACGAAAATGAAGCCATATTTAAAGTGGAGTTGACTGTTTTTGAAACCAAACGAAGCCATATTTAAAGTGCAGTTGTCTGTTTTTGAAAACAAATGAAGCCATATTTGAAGTGGACTTGTCTGTTTTTGAAAACAAACGAAGCCATATTTAAAGTGGAGTTGTCTACTTTTGAATCTAAGTCTCTTCTAACTCGGTTTCAAAGCAAATTTACATAAAACAGTACTTATTCATCCACAAACCGATTATATAAACAATCAACCATGTTGGATTCGCGTTGCATGATGGGAAAAGGAGATACGAATGTGGACTTCTCATTGACTATTGAAGGAATTGTTCCAATTTGAAACCAAGCCACAGTGGAGTTGTCTACATTTTGATTCTAAAGCGCACAATTAAATGCTATTTTCCCTCTGTTCTGTGCGTTTTTAAACCTAAACAGTTCCAGAATTCCATTCAGCATACAAAATTCTGTGAGACACAATATCTCGAAATCGCAAAAAATGGAGTTGTCTAACTTTGATACTATGCTCCTCATATGTACACACACACACGCACGCACACACACACACACACACACTCTCTCTCTCTCTCTCACTCTCTCTCTCACACTCACTCTCTCTCCCTCTCTCTCTCTCTCTCTCCCTCTCTCTCTCTCGCTCTCTCTCCCTCTCCCTCTCTCTCTCTCTCCCTCTCTCTCTCCCCCCTCCCTCCCTCCCTCTCTCTCTCCCTCCCTCTCTCTCTCTCTCTCTCTCATTAATGACATACTTACTGTTCATTCTGTATATATTTTGCATTTATAATTTTTTTCTGTTTATAACAATTTTTTCAGCGTGAACGTCGTAAAGATAAGCAGAAGTTAAAGCAGCGTAAAGAAAATGACATTCCTGTGGCAATGCTGCAGAACCAGGAACCAGCCAAGAAACGCAGCAAGTTGGTTTTACCAGAGCCCCAGATATCGGACCAGGTAAGCACATTTATGTATTTAGTCTGTATTTTAAAGAATCTTATGCTCGGCCATGCCGAAATGTAGTAATTATACACCTGGTAGCAGTCCTTTAATGCATGTCATTAAAGTACACCTATTCATTAAAGTTCAGGTTTTCGATTATTCTCGGACATGCAATCGAAAGACAACTAGCAAAATGTCACACAGGCTGGAAATCCAATACTGTCGCAGAAGGTTATGTTCTGTTACTATAATAATTAGCGTTAATTGTAAATAATATTCAAATAAATTCAATTTGTCATCTCGTTTTTCAATGTCGAATTCAATTTCAAGGTTATATCAAGTTTAACGTTTATCTTACTCTCGAATTTATATCAAGGTCATCGACATTCGTTGCCCGGAAAAAATCAATACTTTCGCGTCTGCGCACATCTCCTGGCACCACATTATCATAATCATCGGGGTAATGTAACTCCGCCTTCCAGGCACCCCAACCTCAGAAGTGGGTTACAATTAAGCCATGGCCAGGAGAGAAGACCAGAAATGTCGAAAAGACAACCTGGTGGCATTGGATATAAAAAAAAAAAAAAAATCTCACAATTTACGAGATTGCACAAGGTCAGTTCACTCTCCAGTCACATAAGAATTACATGAATACTTACGAATAATTTCAAGTTAGAAATATGGTCGAGCATAAAAAGTCGTATGAAACTTGCCTATAATGGTAATTAAGATGCTCGTATGAAAATTATGAAACTCGCTTGCACTCGTTTCATAAACATCCTTGCGTCTTAATGACTACCATTATAGGCTCGTTGCATAATGTACTATTTATTCGTTTCCTTATCTCACTGATTTTCCTTGTAATAGTTCTTTTGTTTGATGCTATGGCTTATATTGCTGCTTTTGAATCGTCTAATAAGACAGCATTATTAAACATATTCGGTCTATATATCGATTGTTCTAAAGCAAATAGTATTGTAAACAATATTTTCAACAGGTTTTGCTGCGTACTTGATTTCTTCACTTTTTGTAACTTCATTAATTTTTCACTGCACAAAACCAATATTAGCTGACAGAAGATGTAATCTTTTGCCATAAAATATAGAAAAGCCACTTGTCTTGTATTGTAACCAATGTTGAGTCCTTCCCCCATCCCCTTCAGTGTAAATAGTTGAATTATCTTGTTCTTGTATTCAGGTAAAGATTTAATGATAGTGACAATGATTTAAAGTTGCTCCAAATAATTTAGGATTGAGATATTTACTTAATATTTTTATATTTTGCCAAAATTTTCTTCATATTGTGCTGGTCTCTAATTATTTATTTTTTTTTTTTTCATCCACTCAACAATGTAATCACAGAGTAGAGAATAGTGGTAATAACAGTAGTAATACCTGTAATAGAATTGTGTAATGGTAATTTAAACTTAAACAGTTATAATCCAATACTATGGCTCAATAAATAACAAGCAAATATAACATGAAAACCTCGGTAAACAAAACAAAAGCATTTACAGTATAAAAGAAAACTTAGATTATATAGTAAAGTAGTAGAGTAAGTGATGAAATGCAAATAACTAGTCACAGATTAATAACATAACAGAATAAATGATGAGATATTAGGCCTACGTCAAGTCAGCAATGTTAACAGAATTAGAGATTCAGTTAATAATGATATGAAATAATTTAAGAAAGAGATCAAAACTATGATATACAGACCAGTTCAAGACCTTGCTATACTGGAGAATTACCACGGCAGCTTTGAACTGTGCCGTTACATTTACCACCAAATTTAACTACATATGCAATGTTGCCAACATAAGAACATGATTTTGGTCTGTGGTGTCGTTAGAAGGAGAAGTTTGTTTCTTTTTCTCTCTGCCTCCTTCGTTCTGAACATTACTGAGAGATAGCACCACTGTTACTCTCATCTATTGCAATGATTTTTCCCTGGACCACCAATTTGCTTGGACGACATTTCTACATAGAAGATTAAGACAGATCTTACAAGCAATCTCGAGTTACTAACAGTATGGTCATCAAAATTGTGTGTCCATTTTATCTCGAACTAAACTCTCTTTCGCATTTTCTTTTGTTTCATCACAGCCAAATTGATTTATCTCTTCGGTATCGATGTTTCTAGTCGGTAATGGCCTTTATGTCAGTTTTTGTTTCGTAATATTGATAGACAGTAATATAATTAAAGTGGTGAATAATTTCATGGCCCCTAAAAGTTTTTTTTTTTTTTTTTTTCGTAGAAGGCTAAGTATTTTGTCTAGGCCACAAATAAAACTGCAACGCGGTCATAATTATGTACTTAATGCTTTGGTGAACATTAACCGGAAATTTACTTTCCGTTATTTTAATGATATTCCGTGAACCACACCTTTTTCCTCTTTATTTCGTTGTCATAACCTACTTTAAGATCTTACTACATAAGCATTTTCTTTTAGTGCATTCAAAACATCGTCGTTGTACTGCATAAATCTTGCACTTGACTAATAGAGCGATTTATTTAAGAATATAGTTGCTAATTTTACTACCACCATTTCGATTGTCTTCTGTTTGACACGGCTCGGTACGGCCCAGTGACTAGTGGCCAGCGAGTAACGTTGACTATCGACATTGCTCTGCCGTGGGTATTATCCAGTTGTCCCCAAGACCTATTTATAGCAAAATAATTATGGAGTATTTTGAAAGCTACCAGGATTTACTTCTCCCAAAAGTATGGTTCTATCCTGAAAGATGTTAATATTACTCAGTTTTTTTTATAGAAGGAACGGATTCTAAGAAGTGAAGAGTACTTATAATAAGATGTCCTAGCATACAGTGGTTTATGTTTTACTGGTCCTACAGTTCTTCCTTGGTACATGTATTTTTATCTGAGACAGTAGGTGACTATTTACAGAACTAGGTAATAAATTATGGAGGCATTTTATATCAATATTATTCCTCCTATGTTGCAAGTGTTCTATAAGTGAACATACTCGTGTGTTAGTAATGAAAAGATGTAATACATAAACATAATGTATATTTTTTTATTCTTATTTATATTTATTTATTTATTTTTTTCAATGGATACCTAGTCATTGTGGTACATCTGGAAACGAGAAAGTTGATAATATTGCAAAACAGGCAAAATATTTGCAACTAAGACCTCTTCAAGTGATATCTCTATCCAGTGCTTTTGCTTCAGTTAACTCTCATTTTATAAACCTATGGATCAACAATTGACTTTCTTCTGACAAAAGGAAAAATTTTACAGTCCGTACAAAAGAAACCAAATGACCTGGAAATGTACAAAAACTTTCCCAGACATGTTCAAACATTTTTAACAAGAGCCAGAACAGATCACATTGTCACACAATTGTACCTACACTGATTTCACCTTTCTGATAATCCTGCTTGTCTTTGGTGTAATAATCATGATGAAGATCTGGGACACATTCTTCTATACTGTCCATCCATAAACCACAAAAGAAGTAAATTAAAATCATCAGTACTATTGTCCGTTACTCAGGAGAAGACGAGCGGAAAGAATGTGACCTTCTTGACTATCGCTGTTGATGATTATAAACATCGCTCAGATAAGCATCCCAGTAGCCAGGTTATTACTCGTGCAGGAAACATGAGTAACAATGCGTATGGAAATTAAAGCTAAGTTGAACAGGAGGAGACCTAATGTTTCCGCTTACTGCAGTACAAATATTGCTCGTGTTGTCTTACGTTATCTGTTCACATCCCTTCCTCCTCATTCCGCTCTCGTCTTCTCTTGAGTCACCGACAGTAGTTGCAGAAGACATAGCTCTGCAGCATATATTGACTACACCCCACCTCTGGCTACTAGCAATAGGCATCTATAATGAACACCGATCAAAATACTCCTCATTTCTCATAAAAAACAAGAACTGAATAGACTACAGTGGACTTTATGTTGTCAGCAAACAGCTGAATACATTAAAAAGATTGATTGATTGATTGATTGATTGATTGATTGATTGATTGATTGATTTATTTATTTATTTATTTATTTATTTATGTATTTATTTATTTATGTATTTATTTATGTATTTATTTATTTATGTATTTATTTATGTATTTATTTACTTACTTATTTACTTATTTATTTATTTATTTATTTATTTATTTATTTATTTATTTATTTATTCTCCTTTCCATGTTTCATATTTAAACCGAAATGAGAGAAATTTGCGATGACTGATGACTGCATAGCTATTTTTAATGTCATGAGATGTTGCTGAGTTCAGTATGAATTTATTTTGCTTGCAGGAATTACAACAAGTTGTGAAACTGGGACGTGCGAGTGAGGCCGCCCGTGAAGTGGCAACTGAGGGTGGACAACAGCCATCAGATGCCCTCCTGGCAGACTATTCCCTTACTCCTGCTGGGGGCACGCGTACACCCCGCACACCTGCACCCACCACTGACAGAATCTTGCAGGAGGCACAGAACATGATGGCACTTACCCACGTGGACACGCCCCTTAAAGGAGGACTGAATACTCCTCTGCACAGCTCGGATTTCTCTGGCATGACTCCTCAACGTGATGTGGTCACCACACCCAACACAGTGCTGGCAACCCCATTCAGGAGCCAGCGCAGTGATGGTTTGTATAATATACTATACAGTAGAACTCCAATTATCTGGACTAATTGGGGATTGGCATGATTCAGATATACAGAAATTCAGATAATTGGGTCAGAAATGAAAAACAGCAAACATTTTCGCTTTTTCACAGATGATGGGGCCAGAAATAGGATTTCCAATTTATCTTTTGTATGGAAATCACATGTAAACTGCGATTTTAAGCCTAGCAACCACACAAAACAGTCGAACAGGAGTGAATAGGTTCTGCAACATACTGTGCAGTGTTATGGAATAAAGAACGGTACTGAATAAAGAATTTATAAATTTCCTGAAAATTGATCCAGATAATTGACGATCAAGAGAGAAGGATTTGATTAAATCGTCAGTTGTCCAGTGAGGGTGACCACAAGGGCCCTGAATACAGAGAAGTTACGTTTTTTTTTTAAGTCCTTAGTTAATTTAAAAAAAAACTTGATTTGCTTGATGCCAAAATGTCATATTGAAAAAATTATCTTTCTTGAAAATATAAATGATATTGAATGATATGTAAAGAGTCCCTAAGAATTTGAAATAAGATGTTTTGAATTTGAAAGACCTTGAACTTTAATTTCACCAATAGTTGGTAGGTAGACTGTGGAAGGGAACCTCTCGCTCCAAATAACATACCTCTGGTGACCCACTGATTAAAAGGTATGTTATATTTAGAAGAGAGGAAAGGTAGGCATGATTAATATATTTCTTATTTTTCTTTGTTGACCTCATCCGCTTGTGAGAGTTTTCTCTCAGAGCGGATGGTTGGATCTTATACCATGGCCTTATCCTTAACCCTGTCAATGGCTATGATGTCTGTGCGCCTGTTTGAATCTGCAGCCAAAATGCAATGAACCTCTTCATGAACTTCTCAACCAAGATGTTTTAAGACTTCTGCATACTTGTCCTCACTCTATGATGTCTGTTGCTTCCATAGCAGCTTGCTTTTCCTGCAGAATCCCAATACGTGACCATCAGTTTCTGTCTTGTTGCAGCCAGTATGGCTACAACGGGTTATATTAAAATGATCTTACAGGAAGAAGATTGCAAGAAAGCTTCAGTCCATTGATATATTCATATTTGGCATTTCGATAATTGTAGGTCTACTGTATATAGTGATTTTAATGTAATATCTTATTATTAACCATGTAGGAGAATTCCTTCTAATATGCGACTAATTATTCACAATTGAGGACCGTTTTTGCAAAACTTGCCAACTGCAAAATTTACAAAATTTAGATTTTGATCAATTCGTTAACATAAGGCAGGCCTCTACATGATGTTCAAGGCATCTTAGTAAAATTGGGTTATTTCTCTTCATTGTAGTGTGTCAAAGTGTGATCGTTTTTTCAAAACTTGCTTTCTGCTATAAGTCAGAGTTACAGCAAAACTTGCTTACTGTAGTGTTTTGTCTGTCCTGTAAAATTTAGTTTTTTCAGTTAGCAAGTTTTGCAAGAATGGTCCTCAATTGTATTTTTAGGAC
This sequence comes from Periplaneta americana, assembly GCF_040183065.1. Classification (NCBI taxonomy): domain Eukaryota; kingdom Metazoa; phylum Arthropoda; class Insecta; order Blattodea; family Blattidae; genus Periplaneta; species Periplaneta americana. The sequence continues at coordinate 182,267,922 of NC_091120.1, read as the reverse complement.
AGCTGTTTTAAAATTTTAAATAGAGAGGTGGAATAGAGATAAACCAAAAGGTGAAGTTATTTATCAATGACTCTGGCTGGAATGAAAGATAAAGTACTTTGAAAGTAGACTGCTCAAGTTAGACACATTACACCTTTTTCAGCTTGTGTTATGTATTGATATAATCATTTAAGACAGTTAAAGAAATCTGTTTGCTTGCAGCACCTCGCACTCCAGCTGGTGGAGGTTTCCATACACCCAGTCTAGATGGCAGCCGTGGTGGTGTTACTCCAACACCCATTCGTGATAAGCTGAGCATCAACCCGGAAGAAGGTCTGGATGTGGGAGACACACCTCAAGCACTCCATAACTATCAACGCCAGGTATGCAAATTATAAGTTGATTCAGTTTTATTTCCAAGCTCCTCCATGTCCACCCACTATATGGAAGACAAATCTTAGCTTTACAAAGGGAGGTCTTCAATGGGAAATGCGATATTTTAATGAAACCAATATCAAATGGTAGAATTTGAAGAATACATAGACGCGAACACATCTTTACCCAAACTGTTGTAACTATACATGTGACAGCTTGCGTAATGTTGGTAACAAGAGATGCGATGTTGTTACAGTGTCCACTACACAGCTGATGAGTCCTTCACACCAATTCTGACACCTGACTATTTAACACTATGCCTTTACGCAAAGGATTCTCTCTCACTCCACGAGTTATCATTAGGCCTGTGACATTGGAGCATGTGTACAGCGAATGGAAGCCAATTCACTACAGGATATACACGGAGTACGTAAGCGTATGTGTGTACGGAGACAACACAACCGCCGCGGTACAGTTCATTCAAGTGTATTACAAACTGTCGTGAAGTGTAGTGCGCTCCACAGTATAGCTCAGAAGGAAAGAAACACGTCTTGGAAACTACAATATTTAGTTTCACAGTATGGTACAGATGTATTTTGCATTCTAAATAACAATCTGTATTGTAAACTTTGTAATGTCAGCATTACGCCTGCTAAAAACAAGGAATATAATGTTCAAAGGCATGTAAGTACAATGAAACACAAACGGCTGGAACAGGAAATGTGCAGAAGGACCGTATATTAAATTCAACATTTTATGAAGACATGTGTAAGGCATTTATACCTGCCGACAAACCATTTAACAAACTCGCAAATATGGCGTTCCGCAAGTTTTTACAGAAATACACTGGAAGAGAAATTCCACATCAGACTACGTTACTGAAGTATTATGTTGAGAAAATTTACAACACATGCATTACTGAGATCAGATGTAAACTAACAAACCAACACATCTGTGTGTCAATTGATGAGATGACGGATGCTGTTGGGCAGCGTGTAGTTAATGTGATTGTTGGGGGTCTGGATCCGGAAGGTCCTGCTGGATCACACCTACTGTCGGTGATGTGATAAATGCTGTGAACATTCTACAATATGTGGGGGTTTTTCAACATGCAATACAATTATTATGGCCATCAGGTATAGAGCGTGACAAGGTACTTCTGATTGTTACCGATGCAGCATCCAATATGTTAAAGGCAGTAACTACGTTGAAAAAAAAACATACAGAAAGATTGTATACATCACTTGCCATGCCCGAACAGCAGAGGAGGTTAGACGCCATTCACAGAGATGTGTGTATTATTCTCTTCTGCAGACTGTACCGTACAAGACGGAGTGGTGCTGCGTACTCTGTGTATATCCTGGAGTGAGTTGGCTTTCTTTCACTGTACACATGCTCCAATGTCACAGGCCTAGTTATCATTCTCCTGACGTCTTTTTTTCAACATGCCACACCAGCGCTATAAGTTGCACAGCCCTGCAAAATTAAGGATCATAAAAACTTTTCTAAAAATTATTCAAGTCTGCTTCACAAGAAGCTTGACCTGTAAGTCAGATTTGCATAATATTTACATCACTGTAGATACGTTAACAGACAACCACAATTCAAGTCACACAGGGTTTGTGTGCACTCATAGTTGGGTTTATAGTGCCTTGGCAGCCCTCTTGAGTTGTGTGGTTATAAAGAGAAAAATTGGGACGGTGTCGGGTGTAGTTCCTGGGTAGCTCAGTCAGTAGAGCATTCGTGCACTAAGCGAAAGGTCCTGGGATGGATACCCGGCCCTGGAACAATTTTTTTCCCTAAAAATTATTCAAGTCTGCTTCACAGGGAGCTTTACCTGAAAGCCAGATTTTCATAATTTATGCTACATTTATAGTTTCTTGGGGTGCTGAATACAAAATTGCGCTCAGATTTTCTCTATCACGTACCATTTTTCCGCAACATACATTGGCTCCTTTAGCAATGTGAATGTAGCGTTATTGAATTTAATATGGAAAAGTGATGAAGTGTAACATGTCCTGTGGGAAATATTAACAGAAACTATTGTATTGTCATAATTAACAACTCACATTTAGTCAAATGCTTTAGTCTCTCTTCATGGTGAAGTTGCCTTTGTTGCTTTTTCCCTTGTGTGAGCTTCAAGAGATGTTCTTTGTGGCCAGTGTTTTTGTTCCTAATGACTGCTTCTTGTTCAGTTGTTCCATTCACAGAGGTAATATGGAAACTTAGTATATCCAGCCTCCTGACTAAGAAGCATGCACAATTCTCTTAAATCTCCACAAATCATCCAGTTATGATCTTTATATTTTATCTTTTTAAGAACCAGTTCAAGATTTCCATAAGTATCTTTAAGGTGTACTAAATGACCAGCAGGTAACGAAGCAAACTTGTTGCCATTGTGCAAAAGTACTGCCTTCAGACTCATTTTGGAGGAATCGATCAAAGTCTCCATTCATCCACTTCATACTGAACATTAAACTTTTGTATCAAACCAAGAATATCACTGCAGTATACTAAGGGAAAAGTACGGAGTAAATTCCTCTTCTTTACTCCTATTCCAATCCCGGGCCATAAGCTTGAAACGGTGGAACCAAAAAGGTGTACTAGCATGGCCGTCAAATTACCAATTGTTCATCTCTTTTTCCAGTGTGTTTATCAGCTGTTTTGTTCATATTATTACTATTACAAATTGTTTCGTGTTGTGAATATTTCAGAAGTGTACTCAAGTTCAGCAGGAGTTATTTTTTTATACTTACTTACAAATGGCTTTTAAGGAACCCGAAGGTTCATTGCCGCCCTCACATAAGCCCGCCATTGGTCCCTATCCTGTGCAAGATTAATCCAGTCTCTATCATCATATCCCACCTCCCTCAAATCCATTTTAATATTATCCTCCCATCTACGTCTCGGCCTCCCCAAAGGTCTTTTTCCCTCCGGTCTCCCAACTAACACTATATGCATTTCTGGATTCGCCCATATGTGCTACATGCCCTGCCCATCGCAAACGTCTGGATTTTATGTTCCTAATTATGTCAGGTGAAGAATACAATGCGTGCAGTTCTGCGTTGTGTAACTTTCTCCATTCTCCTGTAACTTCATCCCTCTTAGCCCCAAATACTTTCCTAAGCACCTTATTCTCAAACACCCTTAACCTATGTTCCTCTCTCAGAGTGAGAGTCCAAGTTTCACAACCATACAGAACAACCGGTAATATAACTGTTTTATAAATTCTAACTTTCAGATTTTTTGACAGCAGACTAGATGATAAAAGCTTCTCAACCGAATAATAACAGGCATTTCCCATATTTATTCTGCGTTTAATTTCCTCCCGAGTGTCATTTATATTTGTTACTGTTGCTCCAAGATATTTGAACTTCTCCACCTCTTCAAAAGATAAATCTCCAATTTTTATATTTCCATTTCGTACAATATTCTGGTCACGAGACATAATCATATACTTTGTCTTTTCGGGATTTACTTCCAAACCGATCGCTTTACTTGCTTCAAGTAAAATTTCCGTGTTTTCCCTAATCGTTTGTGGATTTTCTCCTAACATATTCACGTCATCTGCATAGACAAGAAGCTGATGTAACCCGTTCAATTCCAAACCCTGCCTGTTATCCTGAACTTTCCTAATGGCATATTCTAAAGCGAAGTTAAAAAATAAAGGTGATAGTGCATTTCCCTGCACTATAAATAAGCTAATATTCTGTTCGGCTCAACTGTAGAACATGTCCGTTGATATGTCCCACCCTATGCTTTAACATATGAAGGAATGGCAACATCCTTCTTGATAAGAGAAAGAATGTGGAAATGAAATGTTCAATCCATGTCACAACCGTAACACTCTTAATAAATATACAGTGAAACATACATTGATATAATAATCTGCTAGTAGTCCTGTTACTTCCACATCCATTCTAATCCGTTCATGTATGACCAAAACCGAGAGTAGCAATTTAATATTTGGCAATTGGCGGTATTTCGCAGTGGATTATGGGGTGTAAAAGATATATTTTGACGTCATATCCGTCGCACCGATTTCAAGCATATTTGGCTTGAAGTACTCCCTCCTTTCTTTTTATCCTCTCAGTCCTGTACCAATGAAGAAATGTTCCTGGTGCCAGCAAATTCATTTCTTTTAACCTGGACCATGAGAGCTCAGCTTTTTCCTTGGGTAACCCTAAATCTCTTATTAAATCATTTAGTTCAAAGTGGTAAACTCTTCAGAATTTTCACTTTTCACATCACACAGCATTCTAGATTATGTTTCTGATGCTCATCAACAGGTTAATACGAAATTTTATATTAGAGCATGGTGTTATGAATGGAGCAAAATCACCAATATATTAATACTATAAAACGTAAAATATAGTTTTCTGTAAAAATGGTGCATGAAGTGCCATTTTTAATGTAATTTCTGGCTTCAGGAGAACTAAATTTTTTTTTTAAGTTTTTTCATTGCAAACCTGTGTTATTTATAAGTCTAACTCACAAACTATGCATACAGTAGCAACACAATGTAACACAGCATTTAGCAAACTGACAACAGAGCAGTACTCCATAAAGTAGCAGTAGCTGATAGAAAATGTTATGTTCTGATTGGTTCAGAAGGTTACCATGCAGAATTTTTTTTTTTTTTTTTTTTTTTTTCATGGAAAGGATTGCCAACGCAAATAACAATTGTCATGTGTATAGTTATAATTGCTTGGGTAAAGATTTTTGGTGTAAACAGTCATTTTATTTCTTAAAAAAAGATTTAAGTGTTTATGTCAAAATTCATGTTAATCACAGCTCATTTTTTCAGGAGTCAGCACAGGCAAGAGCATAATGTTGGAGATTAGTATGCATAATGACTTCAGTTTGAAAATTTGTGAATATAGAACAATTACTTTTTCAGCTGAAGGAACAGCTTCGCTCGGGGCTGAATTCTCTGCCTGCTCCACGCAACGACTATGAGATTGTGGTGCCGGAATCTGAGGAGGAGATGGAGACACCTGTTGAACCTGGCAACAGCATAGAGGACCAGGCTGACGTGGATGCGAGATATATTGCGGACTTGAAAGCCAAACGTAAGTAAAATACTGTATATCTTCATCTCATTAGATTTTTACGCGATTTTTCTCCATATTGCAATGTTACGCCTTAGTCCATAGAATAGCGTTTTATTAATGGTGTCAGTTCAACTTGGATTGAACAATTTATATACAGTGGGTTTCAGAATTTAGTTCACAAATTGTAACAGTAGTTGGGTAGTCCAAGACAAACATATTTTGTCAGGCAACATCATTATCACACTACGTGATGACAGAGTTGTCAGTGAAGTACCAGAATGTAAACAGTGCTGGGCACTGTGGTAGTAGTAATTACTCAGTATGCTGCAAGAATGATGGATGTCATTTGGAATACATTTTGCAGGAGAAGCAGTTGAAAGTTTGAAATGCTCAGCACTCAAAGCTTAACTGTGATTTTCCGATCATTACTGGACAATGACAATCAGTGTTAATGCCATATAACTCTGTATGTACATTCTATATGTCTTAAGCTATGCATTGACAGTCTTGGTTCATTTTCGACAAGAAAGTGACATCCATCATTCTTGCAGTGGACTCTTCAATTATTTCACTTTCTTTCGAAATAAAAAGCAGTAGCTTTGAAAACTCTCCAAAGGCAATTGTAAATAAATTTAATTAACACTGTGGTACTATTCAAAAACCTGCTACACAATTATTCTATTATAAAGCAAAAATAATAATTACTTCACAATACCACAAAATTATAACAAATCAACATCTCCAAATTTCCAAAAATAAAAGGTGGGAATCTGTCTCAACCCAAAACGTCCCTGGATACCCATGGAAGAATGCAGTTGCAATTTTTAGACTGTTTTCGGGCCACGACTGCTTGGCCTAGCATCTGCACAGGATTGGAATATCTCCTTCACCACTCTGCCCTTTATGTGATCTTCAAGAGGAAATGGATCAAAATCATCTTCAACACTGCCCAGCCACTATCAACTTGGCGTCATTGAGTGAGAAATACTGGAGAGCAAGAGAATTAATAATTTCATTGTCAGAAATTCAGCATTAGCAAACAACAACAATAATTAATACTGGATACCATATTCCGTTTTTAAATACTTATATATGTAATTGGCGGCCGGGTAGCTCAGTTGGTAGAGCAGCTGGCTACGGACTGGAAGGTCCGGGGTTCGATCCCAGGTGGTGACAGGATTTTTTCTCGTTGCCAAACTTTCAGAACGGCCCCGAGGTTCACTCAGCCTCCTATAAAATTGAGTACCGGGTTGTTTTTAATAAATGCAAAATTTTTTTTTGTGAAAAATGGATATATGAGTTTTAACGTGGATAACACTTTATTGTTGGTCAGTGTTAATCAAGAAAATTGGATTAGTGTAGTTAATTATTCTGTGTTATCCATGGTGAAAATGAATAGACGAAAAATAAGAAAGAGGTGAAAGGCGGTCAGAGCGTGGTGCCGACCACACCACCTCATTCTAGTGCCGAGGTCATGGAAAGCATGGGGCTCTACCTCCATGCCCCCCAAGTGCCTTCATGGCATGTTACGGGGATACCTTTACCTTTTTTATATATATATGTAATTAGTATGATTGTGACTGAGCAGGTGAACTGGAAATGAAGAGTCGTTCCCAGCCTGTACAGAGGGACCTGCCACGACCAGCAGAAACCAACATGGCCGTCCTGCGTCCACCACACACAGATCCGCCACTCACAGAGCTGCAGAAGGTCAGTCACTTGTAATTGTTTATTTTCACCAGTACATCAGTTTGTTATGAAATATATAGCTTTAATTTTGCATAACTTGTGGAACTGTTTCAGGCTGAAGAACTTATCAAAAGGGAAATGGTGACAATGCTCCATTATGATGCAGTGTACTCACCTCCTGTAGTGCCAGCGGATACCAAGAAGAGAGGCCAAGTGACCAGCCAGGCGCAACATTTGGCTTACCTGGAGCAGCATCCATACGAGTCTTATTCTCAGGATCAGCTCACTCTGGTGCGTAGTCTTAGTCCAAATTACTTTGCAAGTAGGAGTTCTTGTCTTCGAAACAATGATTACGTTGTTAAAAATAAAATGGGGAGTTTACAGACATAGCAAAGTCAGAGAATCGCGAACCACACACTATATTGTTTCCTTCAATCAATCACTATGGCACATTAAACCTTAAAAGGTTTATTTTTTTTATTTTTATTTATTTATTTATTTATTTATCAGGAGCAGGTTATTATATTCCAAAATATCAAGAAAGTTATTTCATACCATGTTCATCCTCCTCCAGTCTTGACACTGAATTACTAGCTATTGATGCTGCTCTTCAGTGTGTTACTCAAATTTCTGACAAATCTATTTGCATACTTACCGACTCCAAGGGGGCTATATTTAATATAATTAAATATGTACCAAACCTATATGCACATAGAATTATTCCAATTCAGAAACAACTAAGTAAACTAAAAGAACTCCAAAAGGAAATAACATTTCAATGGATACCTAGTCATTGTGTTATACCTGGAAACGAGAAAGTCGATAATATTGCAAAACAGGCAACATATTTGCAATCAAGACCTCTTCAAGTGATATCTCTATCCAGTGCTTTTGCTTCAGTAAAGTCTCATTTTACAAATCTATGGATCAACAATTGGCTCTCTTCTGACAAAGGAAAAATTTTACAGCCTGTACAAAAGAAACCAAATGACCTGGAAATGTACAAAAACTTGCCCAGACATGTTCAAACATTTTTAATAAGACCAGAACAGGTCACATTGCCACTCAATTGTACCTACACCGATTTCACATTTCTGATAATCCTACTTGTCTGTGGTGTAATAATCATGATGAAGATCTGGAACACATTCTTCTATCCATAAACCACAAAAGAAGTAAATTAAAATCATCATTACCAGTTGCAGAAGACACAGCCCTGCAGTATATATTGACTACACCCCACCTCTGGCTACTAGCAACAGGCATCTATTATGAACACCGATCAAAATACTCCTCATTTCTCATGAAAAACAACAACTGAATAGACTACAGTGGACTATAGTGGACTTTATGTTGTCAGCAAACAGCTGGATACATTAAGAAGATTGATTTTTTTTTTTCTTCAGTAAAGTCTCATTTTATAAACCTATGGATCAACAATTGGCTCTCTTCTGACAAAGGAAAAATTTTACAGTCTGTACAAAATGACCTGGAAATGTACAAAGACTTGCCCAGACATGTTCAAACATTTTTAACAACATGATGTTAATAGTTATCGACCAATAGCACTATTAAGCATGATAGCAAAAACCATGGAGTCCATGATCTCCAACAGATTAACTTGATATTTAGAATCCCAAAATCTTTTATCACCAAGACAAGCCGGCTTTCGACAACTACACTCTACCAATGAACAAGTCATACGCCTCGGCCAAGAAATAAAAGACAGTTTTAACAAGAAAGAAGATACCTTGGCAATATTTATTGACTTTCAGCTAGCATATGACTCTGTTTGGAGAAATAAATTATTACTAAAACTCCAGAAATTAGGTATCTCCAGCAATATGTTCAGATGGATATCAGAATTCCTTAGTCAACTATTCATTGCCACTAAATTCAATAACTCACTTTCTAGTTACAGACAAACATATCGAGGTCTACCTCAGGGCGCTGTCCTCAGCACAACTTTATTCAATATTTATATAAATGACACCCTCCCTATTAGAGGAATCAAACATGAAAACAGTACTATTTGCAGATGATATAGTTTTGTGGACTTCCAGATCTTAAAGACATAGAGACAAAATTCAAAATTCTGCTCTTAAAGCTCTAACTCAACTACATGAAAGGAATACATCAAATTTGATGACACTCAATTTAAGCAAAAGTAACTACCAAATATTTTCACTTGGTAAAAAAGAAAGAGAATTCAATATCCAATACAATGGCCGGCACCTTCCTAGGACTTATGAATCCAAATATCTTGGAGTTATTTTCGATAACAAGTTAACATGGAGCAAACATTTGAAATACATTTCCGAAAAAGCTCGTAAAAGATTCTCCCTTCTAAAAAGACTAGCAGGAAAGAAATGGGGATGCTCTAGGAATACTTTGAACACTACATACAAAATGTTTATACAGCCAGTGCTGACATACTGCGAAGAAATTTTAATTACATCACCTTTCATAAACGAAATAGAATATGTTCAAAACCAAGCTCTCAGGCTCATTACTGGTGGAATCAAAACAACTCCAATAGATTCTATGAGATTCCTCACTAATATTAACAGCATCAAAATGACAATAGAAGAAAAAGCACTGATTAAAATGAAAAACTTTTCAGATTACCAGGAAACAATTAGCATTCATACAGTCCTCTCTGTAGACTGAAAACTCAAAAAAGTTTCATATCCATTGTTCAAGAATTAAAACAGAAAATCAATATCCCAAATTTAAAAGAAAACTTGCAAATTAAACCAAACCCTTTAACTCTATTAAGTATAGAATATAATCAAAATTTAACAGAAGAAATACTGAAATCAGAAGTAAACTCTGAAATACTGAAACAATTGTCTTTAGAGACAATTGATGTTAGGTACCCTCCAAAAAACTGGCTTCATTTATACACGGACGGATCCTTATCTCCAGAGAACAAGGTGCCGGTGCAGGTGTTACGTGCTGTCTCTTCTCACTTTATGGGTCTCTTGGATATGGAACAACAAGTTTTGATGGAGAAATCATTGCAATAAGTGAAAGTCACAGGAATCTTCTATGCCACATCAATAAATTTAAGAATGCAGTTATATTGTCAGACTCCAAAGCAGCTATTCTATCAATAGTCTCTAAACACATACCTTCATCTCAAACAGCAGAAATAACTAAAATGCTCTCTCAATTAATATCACTCAATAAAAGAATTGTATTCCAATGGATACCGTCCCATTGTGGAATCCTGGGAAACGAGAATGCGGATGCACTAGCAAAGAAGGGCAGCACTATTACTTACAGACCTGTTACTAAATCTACGTATTACTCTGTGAAAAATTTATTAAATCTACATACTTAGACTTCAACAAACAAAATTTGATAACACAATCCCAAGGGAAAAAATGGAACTCTCTGAGTCATAATCCACAGTTAATTTCCGATTTACCACGAAAATCGTCTGTAGCTGCATTTAGATTGGCAACAGGCCATTATTGTTTGGCTAAACACCTGCATAGAATTGGAATATATCAATCCCCTAACTGCCCATTGTGCAACTCAAACCAAGAAATGGATTCGGAACACCTCAAAATCTGTGCTTCAGTGGCTGGTCATGATAATGTCTTTGAAAAATATTGGAGTGCAAGAAGTCAAATGACTTTATTGTCAAACGCCTGGCATTAGAAAACAACAACAACCTATCATTATATATGGTTCTTGACTCCAGACAGTTTTAACTTTTCTGTAATATTGTTGTGAAGTTTTGTCATTCATGTAACTAAACTTTAGTTGGTTTTCTATATTGTTACAACTTTGTCTTATAATATTCAAAACATTATTTTCACTTTCATTATTATCTCTCCACAGTTGTCCCAGTCCAATCTTGTCAAGTTCATTTTTTAAAGTGTTAGCCCAATTTATTTTATTGCGATTTCTTACCAAATATCTGTAACAAATCTTAACAATCTCGTTTCCTTCCATTTATAAAATTCTAAACCAAAATTTTGCTATTCTCACCATAATTTCTCCCCTACTGCTAGACCTACCACATTCCAACATTGCTATTCTCCTGCGTGCCGAATTGGGAAGTTGTAAACCTTGTTTACAGTCTCAGTCACAATTTTCCTTCAGGCTTCTCTGTCTTCCACCATAGTCCTGTTTTCTCCTATTCATTCCAGATTCCTTTACCTGATCATTTCAACGGAATCTGGATCGTCCCAAAGATCTCCTTCCACCCGGTAGTTCTTTACAAGCAACATTCATCAAGAATTGTTCTACTCTTCTTATTAGTTGTCCTAACCAGTTCAGTCTTCTACTTTTAACTACTGTTACAACACCTGGTTCCAGATACAGGCTTATTATTTCTCTTTTCTTCCTAATTCGCCACTGTCCATTGTCTTGAATGGGGTCAAAAATCTTTCTCGATATTTTCTTTTAAAAGATTTTTAGTGCTGTCTCTGCCTTCTTTGTTGAAATCTATGTTTCTACTCCGTATATTAAAATGGGGGAGAATTATTGTTTTGTAACACCTTATTTTTGTGCCTGTGGTAAGAATTTTTTAAATAATTAATGATTGGAGACCAAAAAAAAAACTTTGCTTTTGAGGTGCAATGAAAAGTTTCCCTCAGACAACAATAACTGTTTTAAAATGATATGCATACATCAACCCCATGCAGAGCAAGTAGCACTGTGACAATTTAGATTAAATCAGTAACTTTCCCAGAATATAATATTCGTCAGCACTTGTTTCGTAACCAGTATGAATGTTGGCTAATGAGAATATTGAATGAGTAATACATGTGCAACTTTTGAGTATGTAAACAAGGGAGTGAAGAAAACAATAATTTGGTTAGGTGGAAAAAATATAGAGAAAGTTCTCTTTTGTTACATTTCGGAATCTTGTGAATCAGGCCTGAAAACCCTTCAATGACACCACATTCACTCTAATATACAAGTAATCATTCTTAACTTTTAGTGCCTGAACACCACCACCACCACCACCACCACCACCATCATTGTTATTGTCATCTTAAACATTTCAGCAACATATTTATGTTTGCTCTGGAACTACATGGTAATATGAAGACATTGTGTTACATTTTTGCAGGCACATGAGTTGTTGCAGAAGGAAATGGAAGTGGTGAAACAAGGCATGGGGCACGGAGACCTCTCCTTGGAATCTTATACTCAAGTGTGGGAGGAGTGCCTTGCACAGGTATGCTGGTCTTATAAGGTGGCAGAGAACGAAATTTAAGTCTGACCTGTAAACTTTATATACTTTATCAGACTTATATTAAATTAATATCAGAGTGTTATGAAATGTTAACTGGGATTGAAATAATTTTTTCTGGCTTTGATAATTTTATTAATGTTTTATTTTGTCTCCATAAAATAGGTGCTTTTCCTTCCAAGTCAAAATCGGTACACACGTGCCAACTTGGCCAGTAAAAAAGACCGTCTAGAATCACAAGAAAAACGACTTGAACAGAATCGAGGACACATGACACGTGAAGCAAAGAGAGCTGCTAAGATGGAGAAAAAGCTAAAAATCCTGACAGGAGGTTATCAGGTCTGTCTTTTATTCTTGTAATATACAGGGCATATCAAAAGTCGGTAACACTTTCAATATTTTATTACACAAAAACTACTAATGATAGCACTTTCAAACACACGTCAGTTTAAAGTCAAACTCTCAAAGTTCTGTTTACACCTTACAGAGATTCAGTGTGTGAACCATGAGTGACTTGGCAGATGTCCAAACGATAATCAAACTCTTCAACATATCCTCCGTGATCGTGGCGGCATCTTCTCGAATTCTGGTTTTTAGTTCCTCTAAATCATGTGGCAAAGGCGGTACAAACACACGGTCCTTTAGGTACTCCCATAGAAAAAAGTCACATGCAGTCATATCGGGTGACCTTGGTGGCCATGTCATGAAACATCTGTCCCTTACTCCAGCACATCCTATCCAACGATCAGACATCTCCATATTCAGGTAAGCACGAACTGCATTGTGGAAATGTGGCAGAGCCCCATCTTGCTGAAAGATGAAATCGTCATCGAGATCTTGTCTAAGTTGAGGCACCAACCATTGCTCCAACATGTCCAGATATGAATGTCCAGTCACAGTAGCCTCAATGAAGAAGAAAGGTCTGTACAGTTTTCGTTGTGACAACACGCAGAAAACATTCACCTTTGGTGAATCTCGCTCATGTTCAATGATTCTGTGAGGTTTCTGTGTACCCCAAACACGACAGTTGTGCTTGTAAATTTTCCCACTCGTATGGAATGTCGCTTCGTCGCTGAAAATTAAGCGGCTGAATAACTTTGAGAGTTTGACTTTAAACTGACATGTGTTTGAAAGTGCTATCATTAGTAGTTTTTTGTGTAATAATAGTACATTATGCAACGAGCCTATAATGATAGTAATTAAGACGCGAGTATGTTTGTTTATGAAACGAGAGCAAGTGAGTTTCATAATTTTCATACGAGTGTCTTAATTACCATTATAGGCAAGTTTCATACGACTTTTTATGCTCGACCATATTTCTAACTTGAAATTATTCAGAAGTATTCATTTTATTTGTAACTGACAGAAGATAGGAAGTGACCTTGTTCATAGCTCTTAAATTGTGAGATGTGCACAGATGCGAAAATAATTGATTTTTTCCGAGGAACAATAATGTCATTGACCTTGATGTAATGCAACATGAACTAATTTTGATATAACCTGGAAATTGATTTAGAATTGAAAAACGAGATGACAAATTGAATTTATTTGAATATTATTTACAATTAACGCTAATTATTATAGTAACAGAACGTAACCTTCTGCGACAGTATTGGATTTCCAGCCTCCGCGACGTTTCCCTCGTTGTCTTTCGATTGCATATCCGAGAATAATCGAAAACCTGAACTTTAATGAATAGTTGTACTTTAATGACATGCATTAAAGGACTGCTACCAGGTGTATAATTACTACATTTCGGCATAGTCGAGCATAAAATATTGAAAGTGTTACAGGACTTTTGATATGCCCTGTATAGTAAGTTTAAGATGTAAATTAACATTCCAAGCTCCTTCTCTTTTTTGTGTTCATTCTCAGATTAAAATGTTGCTTGTGATTCATCCTAGTTCTCAATAATAGAACATACAGATAAGTTTTTCATTTCTTGCTTTCTCTTGTGATAGAGCTGATTTGTGGCTGTAAAATGTGGATGTTTTTAGGTGTGTGTCATGTTGCAAGGACCCAAAAATACACTCATCAGAAATAATGCTAATTACTTGTAGAGGAAGCACGTATGAAATGTTTACTGAATTTGTGTTAATTTTGCATTAACTTTGCTTGCAGTCACGAGCACAGGCTCTTATCAAGCAGCTGCATGACCTGTATGAGCAGATTGAACAAGCCCAGCTCGAACTCTCGACATTCCGATTCCTTCAGCGTCAAGAAATGGCTGCCATCCCTCGCAGACTGGAGGTATGTGTAAACCATAGTGTATAAAGTCGAGGATTTGATTGTAAATTAATTCATGTAGACTGGAGCTTCAGTTATTATCACCTTTGATTATTGTCAAAATTCTGCTAATTGTATTTGTCAGATCATGCACCAGTACTTTTCTCCTAGTTGACTAACATTCTCACAATCTCGCACCTGATCAAAGAAAGAAGGTTATGGAATAAGCAAGTTTTGATAGTTATTTCAAGAATAAAGATGATCCAGTTCGTGACGAAGCTTGAGTTGATGAGGGTACTAGGGACAATAGACTGTGCAGGTACTATTTCGCATTGTCTGTGATGAGGCGATAGTAGCGATCCTAGTGGTTAGCAACTATCTATGGATGCATATTTCGTTCATATTGAGCTTCGTGACTGTATATACTAGACTGTGTTATTATTATAACCTCGAATGTTTTGGCGTCTGGCTGCGAAACCAGGTGGCCCGGGTTCGAATCCCGGTCGGGGCAAGTTACCTGGTTGAGGTTTTTTTCCGGGGTTTTCCCTCAACCCAATACGAGCAAATGCTGGGTATCTTTCGGTGCAGGACCCCGGACTCATTTCGCCGGCATTATCACCTTCATTTCATTCAGACGCTAAATAACCTAGATGTTGATACAGCGTCGTAAAATAACCGAATAAAAAAAAAATCGAATGTTTAATTGTTCAGAATTACAGTTGTTTGCATTGGCATTATCTTGCTGAATACAATTCGTGAAAATAATTATCTTGAGGTAATTTAATTTCGCTTTTTAAACTCATGTTTGCTGTCATTAGATAATTATTGCTCGACCTCCAGTCTCGAAATAATTATCATGACAACAAATATTCGTTAAAGTCAATTAAATTACTGGAATTTATCAGCAATGAAGCAGTCTCAACATGCAACAATAATTAGTTACAATAATTGTACAGTTAATTACTATAAGTAAAAATGTTTACAATAAAATTAAACATGTTGAAAGTAATAGATAAGCAATGATAAAAAGTTCAAAATAAGTGTTGTTGTAACCTCAAATATTCAATTGTTTTTATTCCAAGGCGTCTTATTTTTATCATCTCTGCTTTGATTCGACTGTTTTTCTGGATCTTATTGTCACAGTCTAGTATATACAGTCTCGAAGCTTGAGTTGATGAGGGTACTAGGAACAATAGACTGTGCAGGTATTATTTCGCATTGTCTATGATGAGGTGATAGTAGCGATCCTAGTGGTTAGCAACTATGGATACATATTTCGTAGAGCCCGGACGAGAAGTTATGGCACCAGCACGAGAGACTCATTTTAGTTCGTTTGCTTGGACTCGCCCTCACACTCAACTGGAGGGGTGTTGGGTCAGTTGGTTACTAGCATTCCGAGTGTTCAGATCGTTCTGCTACTACCGCTATTGCTAATACTGAAAACATTGTCCTTCTGAGCTCCCTCATTATGGCATTGTCTAAGGTGTGAAATCATAGAGTAGTTCATAGTCAAGGACATAAAATAGCATACAATGTATGGAAATTCATGTCAGAAGAGGTTGTAAATGGAATACCAATTCCATTGAAAAGCGTGTGTGCAAGAGTATTGGCTGCCACTGGTATTTCAAAGCGAAATTTGGCAAGAATCAAGAAAGAAGGGAAAAATATTGAGGCAGGAACAGCAAATTCTTTCTCCAGTCCGGAAAAATCACAGCCGAAGAAGAAGAATGTTGCAGCTGTAGACAGTTTTGATGAGGAAGTCCTAAGAAGTCTACACATAAGCAGAGACCGACTCTGCAATCGCTTCTTCCAAAAATGGATATCAGTGTATGATTATGTGAAGAAAGTAGAGAACAGATACATTGAAAGTGAGCACGTTATGGACAGTATTTTGGAGAACATTTCCATAAACTTAGGGACATCTGATTCCAGCACAGATCAGTCTGATTCGGACGGAGAATAAGAATATTAAGATGGAATAGCGGGTGTGATTTCATTAGGCACCTTCGGACTCTTGAGTAGGAAAGTGGTGATACTGAGGTAAGACGAATGTTTTTAGAAAGAGATGAAACAGATATGCCTGCCGCTCTGAGCTTGAGAACCGTAACCCAAACAACCCCCACTCCTCTACCCTGCTGGCCGGCAATTTAAAACTTAGCGCAGGTTGGTGCCATAACATCTCGTCTCAGCTCTACATATTGAGCTTCGTGACTGTGTATACTAGACTTTGTTATTATTATAACCTCGAATGTTTAATTGTTCAGAATTTCAGTTCTTTGCATTGGAATTATCTTGCTGAATACAATTCGTGAAAATAATTATCCTCATGTTTGCTGTCATTAGATAATTATTGCTCGACCTCCAGTCCCGAAATAATTATCATGACGACAAACATTCGTTAAAGTCAATTAAATTACCGGAAAACTATCAGCACTCGTTGTATTGTAGAAGATCATTTCTCTCGACTCACTTCGCTCTGCACTGTGAAATTATCGACAAGATGAAACTCACTCATGGTATTACTTATGACAGTGGCGGCTCCTGCGTATTTCTTAAGAGGAGGAAAGAAGTTAACAGCACGAAATGACACCTTCTTGAATGAAACATGCTACAAATTAGCCTACATGCATACATGTAAGACCAGGTAGTGTAGGGGTTGGCCTTCTCTTCTGTATAGCAATAATCTGTTCTCATAAACTAAGTTTCCCAAATTTTTCAAAATATATTATGTTTCCACTTCCATTCATTGTTGAATAATTGCACAAGTTAACAATCACAATGAAATTCACAACCTCACAGCATTTTTCGAGCACACTACAGCATCACACGTGTTGGAAGAGATTATAGCTACTAACACGTAATCGGAACCGTTTTATGGAAATGGGAATGGGAAATAATCTGAGGAAAGTGAGAACACTGCACCCATCTACGTGGTATGTGTTGCCACATATACATTTTACAACTTCAGTATCACATGCTTTTGAAGAATGTCAGTTCTTGTAAAGTCATACTATCATTATTGTTCAAAGCTGCCGGTCGCCGATTAATTTTTTATGTTAAAAATAATGTAGTTTGGAGTATCTACTTTCAATTTGAATATATTTGTACAAAACTGACAACTTGGCTGTTGCCCTGTCTAGTAGACAATGAATTGAAGTGAATTTCAGGGGCCAAAAGATCTGTGATACTAACGTAGAACTAACTACTTCCTCTTTGTTTTATATAAACCCAAAATTAATTTTCAAATATCCTTGAAAGTTTCAAACCATGAATAGTAGCCTATATAAAGTGCAATGAATAATAATTTTGATTTATAATTAAAAAAAAAGTTGAATAATTTCAAGGGAAAAATTGTTCCGGGGCCAGGTATCGATCCTGGGACCTCTGGTACGTTCAACCAGAGGTCCCAGGATCGATACCCGGCCCCGGAACAATTTTTCCCTTGCAATGATTCAAATCTGCTTTACAGGGAGCCTTACCTGAAAGACTAGATTTGCAAAAAAAAAAGTTTTTATGGTGTCTTTCATTCATAGCTTTGCATTCAAACTGTTTTTATTGTGCCTCCTCCTAGATGTGTTATAGTCTGGTTGAATGCAACATCGTTAAATGGCAGCGGTAGCGAGCTTGCTGCGCGACCAGTCGGTTTCTATTTCCTGCCCATGCGCTGATTCAGAGGAGGATCTCCTCCCTATCCGTTCATTTAATTGCTTTAAAACTCTGCTTCTTTCTTTGGCCGCTAGTGCGCTGTTGTCTATGTCTGTTAACTGCAGTAAAGGAGGAAAAGATTCGCTTTCCTCCACACAAACAATCTCGCACCTTTCTCACAGTTTTCGAGCAGCACATGAACGCGCATCGTTTAAAACTCGATCAACCGAGGTTTTCTTATAGCTTACTTACTTACTTACTGCTTTTAAGGAACCCGGAGGTTCATTGCCGCCCTCACCTAAGCCCGCCATTGGTCCCTATCCTGAGCGAGATTAATCCAGCCTCTATCATCATATCTCACCTCCCCCAAATCCATTTTAATATTATCTTCCCATCTACGTCTCGGCCTCCCTAAAGGTCTTTTTCCCTCCGGCCTCCCAACTAACACTCTATATGCATTTCTGGATTCGCCCATACGTGCTACATACCCTGCCCATCTCAAACGTCTGAATTTAATGTTCCTAATTATGTCAGGTGAAGAATACAATGCATGCAGTTCTGCGTTGTGTAACTTTCTCCATTCTCCTGTAACTTCATCCGTCTTAGCCCCAAATATTTTCCTAAGCACCTTATTCTCAAACACCCTTAACCTATGTTCCTCTCTCAAAGTGAGAGTCCAAGTTTCACAACCATATAGAACAACCGGTAATATAACCGTTTTATAAATTCTAACTTTCAGATTTTTTGACAGCAGACTGGATGATAAAAGTTTCTCATCTGAATAATAACACGCATTTCCCATATTTATTCTGTGTTTAATTTCCTCCTGAGTGTCATATACGTTTGTTACTGTTGCTCCAAGATATTTGAACTTCTCCACCTCTTCAAAAGATAAATTTCCAATTTGTATATTTCCATTTCGTACAATATTCTCGTCACGAGACATAATCATATACTTTGTCTTTTCGGGATTTACTTCCAAACCTATCTCTTTACTTGCTTCCAATAAAATTCCCATGTTTTCCCTAATCATATTCACGTCATCCGCATAAACAAGCATATTTCCTACATATTGAGCTCATATTGTAGAAGATAATTTCTTTCGCTTCGCTTCACTTCGCTCTGCACTTGTGAAATTATCGACAAGATGAAACTCACTCATGGTATTACTTATGATAATTTTGTTGTTGTTGTTCCCAGTCACTGACAGAGGACGTAACCAGGCAGACAGAAAGAGAGAAGACATTGCAGGCCAAGTTCGCAGAACTGCAGCAGACGGTAGAGCAACT
Organism: Periplaneta americana; assembly: GCF_040183065.1. Lineage (NCBI taxonomy): Eukaryota > Metazoa > Arthropoda > Insecta > Blattodea > Blattidae > Periplaneta > Periplaneta americana. The sequence goes on along the minus strand of NC_091120.1, from coordinate 182,248,450 downwards.
CCAGCAGCAGCGCTGAACGTCCGCTCTCGACGTCAACAAGAAAGCAGAGCAATGAGTGGAAGCACTCACTGCATTGTGTCAGTACCTGACGGCAGTGGAAGTCCGGCATGGCCAGTCACATTCCTCATCTTGCTACTCAGTGTGTGTCATTTGGCAGTAGTCTTGCAGAGGAAGACATCCTTAAAATCTAGATACAGTGCAATGCAATTTTAAAAGGAAAAGCAGAAATAATGTAATATTAAGTGAAGAGATATTTTTCTGCTTTCCACCATTTTATTATATGTGTACGCTTCTTATAATGAAATTTCATTATGGTGAATAAACTTCTTTGCTGCTACTATAGCTTGTTTCAATGTCAATTGGCCCCAGTTTAGTGACTCATTTTCTTGTTGACTGCTCACCCTGATCACATATATAACAGATTGGCCATCCCCATGTTAAAAACAATAGCATGTGGAAGAGAACAACCACCAGGATCGCCACTGTCGATTGGTAACGACCGCTAGATGGAAGTACAGTTGCTCCATGCAATTCAAATGAGAGTTATAATGTGACTTCTTTCACAGTCGCTAGATGACAGCATAGTGAAATTGATAAAAATTGTTGCCTTGAAACCCCGTAAGGCTGATCAATATGTTTTATGTTATAAGTGATCTGGGCTGCTCACTAGCCAGAATATAAAGGTACGGTCACACATCGCTACTTTTGCAGTGCAACTTTTGTACTGCAGCTGCAAAAGTTGCGTGTCATGTTCACACGTAAGTCAAAAGTAGCGCACTGCACGATACTTTTCGTGCTGCGCAACCCGAGTGCTGCAAAAGTTGCAACTGGAGGTTGCGAGTCTGTTCACACACAAGGCGCTACTTTTGCAGCCGGAGTCATGCTGCAGGTTTCCATCTCCGTGTTGACTTCTCAATATACATTTTGTGGTTATGTTCGCATTATTAAGAAACTCATGCGAAAGCTTCCTTATCTATTATTTACTTTTCTGTCGTATCTAGTATTCAGAAATTGACATTAGTTTTACTATATAGCTTTTAAAAACGCCTATATACTTAAATGATAACCAACAGTATATTCACGTAATCAATGTTGGCAACCCTCCTGTTTGGAACTACGCTACGAAAAATTTTAAAAATGAATTATATCGTCAGCAATTATGCTCAGACTATGTTGTGTATTTAATAATTGTTACAAATAATTTATTTTCATCACATTTAATATTAAACTATATCCAAACAATAAAAGTATCATTGGCACATTTGGGTGGTAACACTGGTTGCAACCGCAGCAAAAGTTCCAACAAAACCAATATCAAAAATGCTGCGGCTGCAACCCTGAGGACCCTGTTCACACATCGCTACTTTTAAGCTGTACGCAGCATGGAAAAGTAGTGGGCAGCAGGTTCGGCAGCCGCTACTTTTCGGGTTGCACCGTTGTTCACACATTGCAGTACAAGAATTGCGCAGTTTTTTGTACTGCAGCGCTGCAAAAGTAGCGACGTGTGACCGTACCTTAATTCGCATGCAGTCAGTAGGACCAGTTGTCAATGAAACATTGTTTCTTTCATTATAATGACATTTCACTTTATAGCCGTGTACATTATTTCTGTATTGGTTCTTAAAATTTTAGGCAGTTCATTAGTAAAATTAAATGTGTGTCACAGCTAAATATTCTATTGGAAGAAACAGGTCACAAAATTAATCTCTGTATATAGTCGTAAGTATTATTGTAAAGCTTTAGTTCTTATTTCCAGAATTACAGTAGGGACTTTTTTTTTTGTGGTTTAAAAATGTTGCCAATTTAAGTGAATAAATAAATACCACTGAATAAAGTCAATATTTTTCTCATACATGATTCATCAACAATAAATGTAATTATGTATATTCTTTTGTTGATGAAAAAACATTTAGCTTGAGGTATTACATATGTTATAAACTGGTATTATTGCCGCGCTCTCATGGTTAACATGTCGGCATCATACAATAACGTGCGGTGTGCTTTTAAAACATAATTCTGCCGACCGATTGTTGCCCTGTAGGTTTCATTCTAAGCATCACGTCACGTCTACTTCCTCGATAAGAATAAGCACTAGTTTGTTATATTGTTAAATGGCTATTATTATTATTATTATTATTATTATTATTATTATTATTATTATTATTGTTTTATAAACGAGTATGTTGACATTCTTAACTCTTAATAATAATTCTTTAATAATAGTTTTTAATCATGTACCTTAATGTTCGCCCTCAGCACAAGACATTGCAACCTCGCTTTTAGTCCACGTGGATTATACAAGTAGGTATCATTTAATAATGGAAGCAGCTTATTGGCTGCAATATTGAAATTGAGGCGAGTGATTGGAGCAGCGACATAAGAAATTGAAAACAATAATGCAATTAAATTTCAAAGACCTGCCGAATGTTAACCATGAAAGCGTGGCAATAATAATACACAGTTTTGTGGACGATATGGGGAACATTTATGCTCTACTGTGAAATGAATAATACTTACAAATGGCTTTTAGAGAACCCAGAGGCTCGTTGCCACCCTCACATAAGCCCGCCATCAGTCCCTATCCTGAACAAGATTAATTCAGTCCCTACCATCATATCCCACCTTCCTCAAATCCATTTTAATATTATTCTCTTATCTACGTCTCTTCCTCCACAAAGGTCTTTTTCCCTTCAGCCTCCCAACTAACACTTTATATGCATTTCTGGTTTCACCCAAATGTACTATAAGCCCTACCCATCTCAAACATCTGGCATTAATGTTCTTAATTATGTCAGGTGAAAAATACAATGCGTGCAGTTCTGCATTGTGTAACTTTTTACATTCTCCTGCAACTTCATCCCACTCATTGCTCTGCTTAGCCCCAAATATTTTCCTCAGAACCTTATTCTCGAATAACCTTAACCTCTGATCCTCTCTCAAAGTTAGAGTCCAAGTTTCACAACCATGCAAAACACCGGTAATATAACTATTTTATAAATTCTAACTTTCATTTCTTTTAAAACAGACTAGATGACAAAACTTTCTCAACCAAATAATAGCAGACATTTCCCACAGTTATTCTGCCTTTGATTTTCTCTCGGAATGTCGTTTATATTTGTTACTGTTACCTTCTAAGGTATCTGAATTTTTCCACCTCTTCAAAGGATAAATTTTCAATTTTTATATTTCCATTTCGTACTATGTTCTGGTCAAAGACATTAATCATATACTTTGTCTTTTCGGGATTTACTTCCAAACCTGTCTCATTACTTTCTTCAAGTAAAATTCCTGTGTTTTCTCTAATAGTTTGTGGATTTTCTCCTAACATATTCACGTCGTCCTCATAACAAGCAGCTGGGTCATTCCATGCAAAAAAGTATGTTTTTGAACCATGATGTCTGAAAAGTTAAAAATATTGTAGTAGGTTATTTTGTATGTTCTAAATATGAATTTCAAGCAATACTATATTTATATCTTTCATAGTTTGGCAGGAATCAGAATTTAAAATATTGGTTTAACAAAGAACATGGCTTCATTCATTGAAGTTTTCTTACTATGTATTGTATTGTATTGTATTTATTAACATTCCATGGTATTCATACATTGCTTACAGCTAGAATATGGAACAAGTCAAAAAACTTAATACTATTATAAAATCTTAATTTATAGTCACAGTCTAGTTGGAGTATATACAGAAGAGATTTGCAATATAGTCTAGTACAACACAAAGTTTTAGTATCAATTTCATGAAGTGTTATTGAATGTCATGAATTCACCTACAGAATAGAAGGCGTGAGAAATTAGGTACTTCTTTAATTTGGCCCTAAATAATGTTATGTTTTGAGTTTCATTTTTTATATCGATAGGGAGGCTATTAAAAATTTTTACTGCCATATAACGCACTCCTTTTTGATAGCACGATAGACTTGCCGATGGAGTATGAAAGTCATTTTTTTGACGTGTATTTATGCTATGAACTGTTGAATTAGTTACAAAGTTTTCACGATTACATACGAGGAAGATTATTAATGAAAAGGTATACTGACAAGCCATGGGCATTATTTGTAGTTTTTTTAAAATAGCCCTACACGATTTCCTAGATTTGGCACCTACTATTATTATAATTACTCTTTTTTGTAATAGAAATATATTGTTACTATCTGTGGAATTTCCCCAGAATATTATTCCAAAACTCATTACCGAGTGGAAGTATGCAAAGTATATTGTTTTTAAGGTATTGATATTTACTATCTTTTGCATAGGTCTAATAGCAAAACAAGCTGAATTTAGTTTGGGGGTAATTTCTTTAATATGATTTTTCCAATTTAACACATTATCGATTTTTAAGCCAAGAAATTTGGTTGTTGTTGTTTCTAATAGGGATCTATTATTAATTATTGTGCTAGAAATTTGCGACGTTGAATTTGGACAGGATTTAAATTGAATTATGTTAGTTTTGTTACAAGTTAATACTAATTTATTGACTGAGAACCAGTCACATATTTTGAAGAGAATTTCCTCTGTTGAAGATTGGAATGTGTTGGAGTTATTGGCTGTAATTACTATACTTGTGTCATCTGCAAATAATATGGGATGACCTACATCTTTTATTAGAGGGGCAAGATCATTTATAAACACTAGAAAAAGTAGGGGACTTAATATTGATCCTTGAGGAATTCCATTATTAATAGTTCCCCATGTCGATGCAGATTTCATAGTTGTAAAGGAAGATGGAAAAATGATTCAATGCAATTCGAAAAAGGAGAGCCTTGTTTATGAACGCCCTTAAACTGAAAAAAATACATAATTTTTTTAATAGTTACCCACCGTAAAATAATTTTAAAAAATATAGAACACAAAATGCAATTAATTTTTACAGACGCAAAAACATGTGTTTAATTCTTTAGGGTATATTGATTCCACTGTGAAAATTTCAGAATGTTGATTTAAATATCATGTCAGTTTTTAATAAAAATAACTCACTGGAACAAAGGAGCTCAGCAGGTAGACTCCCCTGTCATACAGAATGTTGCGTGATCAAGGTCAGGGAGACGGACGTTTGAGATTACTCGTTATGAAGTCTCGCGAACGCTGCGACCGTCACACATAGCAAGCGATTTTCAACCGTCAGAACAAAAATTAATAATTTTATTAATTTAGTTATTTACAGGTTTTTGAGATAAAGTTATAAAACTTGGGAGATGGATTAGGATTAAGATTTTCTTTAATACGAATAAAATTCGCATGAATTTAATTTGTTGCATTCGAATATAAAACTATTTCTTTTTTTCAATGAAGTGTTTTTATGTATGTATGTATTTATTTACACTGCAAGTGGGCAAGCACCCGGTGGCAGTGGTATATACAATATTAACAATACACAGTTAAAATGATAAGCAATACACAATAAAATTTACAATACATAATAAAATTTACAACACATATACAATTTTATACACAATACAATAAGAATACACAATACAATTTAACACAATAATAATAAAACATAAAATAAAACACCTAATTTTACAACACAACCTACATGATTATGTATAGGTCCTACATAATTTTCAATAGTCTTTCACTTTACTCTCATCTCATTCCCTGTAGTGGCACTATGACGCATTTCACTGACACTTTAGCACACATTTCACTGACACTCTGTAACACATTTCACTGACACTATAGAACACATTTCATTGACGCTATAAATTATCACTGATCGGACCTGTTCACTGCACTGTAAAACCATAACTTCACTGACTCACCTCGCTTCACTGATACAACAGTTCAAATAAGTCAAATAATTGCATTCTTATGCATACTGTACTTATAAACAGAACTACATTTAAACTAAACATTTCTAGTCTAAGGCCCTCTTACACGCTATTTTTAAATAATTTACAATTCAAACCAAGGAAGTAAACTCGTCAGGCTAGATAAATACATGCCACCTTAAAAAAATTAAATGTTGAATGTCACCTTAATTTTAATTTTCACTTTATACACAACTCTTTAAATTATTCTTGAATCTCCTTAAGGAAGGACAGCCCTCAAAGACCGCTGCAGGTAGGTCATTCCAATCATTTATAGTTCTATTTAAAAATGAGAATTTACCTACATCCGTTTTCTGTTTCCTACATTTGATTTTAAAATCATGATCGTTCCTACCATAGTACGTTGGCTTTTCTAACCGAGCCGTTATGTCTACCCATGCTTTCTGACCTAGATGTGCTCTATACAATGATGTTATTCTAGTTTTCCTACGTCTGTTTTCCAAAGTTTCCCATTTAAGTTCTTTTATCGTATCGTTCCCATCTTCTCTTTTACCTTTAACAAATTTAGCTGCCCTATACTGGATTCTTTCTAAGGAATTTATCTGATATATTCTATAGGGATCCCAACATGTAGTTCCGTATTCCATTAACGGTCGCACTAATGTTAGATATGCTATTTCCCTCGATTTGGGGCTAGCCTTTCTCAAGATTCTCATAATAAAGTGAAGTGCCCTCCATGCTTTGCCTGTAACATTATCAACATGCTCTCCCCAAGAAAGTTTGGAGTTTAAATACACTCCTAGGTATTTACAACATTGTTCTTGCGGAATTACAACACCACTGAATTCGTAATTAAGAGTAGTTTCCTCTCGGGTTTTACAAAATGTTATAGATTTACTTTTAGAACCATTTATTTTCATCCTATGCTTTAACGCCCAGTTGTAAATTTTATTCAAGTCTGTTTGAATAGCATCTACATCTGAATTATTTCTAATCTTTCTATAGATAATGCAGTCGTCTGCAAATAGCCTCACATTTGATGTAATATCCTGGCATAGGTCATTTACGTATATTATAAAGAGTAATGGACCCAGAACGCTGCCCTGTGGCACCCCTGAACTTATATTTCCAATTTCCGATATTTCATGACCTACTCTAACTCTCTGGGTTCTACCTTTTAAGAATTCTTGGATCCATAGCACCACTCTTTTATCTATTCCTAGCCTACTTAACTTATCTATTAATATGTCATGTGGCACCAAATCAAATGCTTTCGAAAAGTCAATCACAACTGCATCGATTCTTCCGCCTCTATCTACCTCTTCAGCTAGATCCTGAACCAGCGACGTAATTTGACTATCACATGAGAAGCCTTCCCTAAAACCATGCTGGCGGTTGTAAAACCAGTCTTTCGCATTTAGAACATGACGAATATAATCCGATATCAAATGCTCCATGACTTTACATACGACAGATGTAAGGCTAATCGGTCTGTAGTTTCCGACATCTAATTTATTTCCACCTTTATGTATGGGTACCACTATAGCTGATTTCCAGTCACATGGAATAGCTGCATTGTTTATGGAAACATGAAATATACGCATTAAGTATGGAATTATGGCCTCGGAACCTAATTTAAGAATCTCTGTAGCAATACTATCTGGTCCTCGAGACTTCCGATTTTTTAATTTCGTTATTCTCTCTCTAACCCCTTTGGAAGTTATTTTGAAAGTCGAATTTGGTTCACATTCACGGTCTGTGACACAACCACTCCTATCAGCGGGATTATTATTATTATTATTATTATTATTATTATTATTATTATTATTATTGAAAACCGAAATGAAATAGGAATTTAATAAGTCGGCCTTTTCTTTGTCATCAGTTATACTTTCTCCTTTCTGATTTCGTAAAAGCACTACTCCTTCATTTTTCCCTTTTCTCCTGCGTACATAATTATAAAACTGTCTCCAATTGTTACTTTCATCTTCTTTTAAAATAGTTTTTAGAAAATTTTCCTGAGCTAACCTTTTTTCACACTCAAGTTTCTTAATTAATTCAACATATTTTTCCCAATGCTCATGGCTCCGTTTACGTTTGCTAAATGCGCGCCTTGTCTTTTTCTTTAAGTAGCGAATATAATTAGTGTAATATTCTGGGTCCGGATTTTTCTTAATTATTTTAGAAGGTACACATTTTACTAATGCCTCGAAAATTATACACTTAAATTTATGCCATACATTTTCCATATTTCCTTCAGTCCTTAGAAAGTCATCATGCTTTTGTCGTAGAAACGTTTGTAATTCATGGACATCGGTTTTGTTAAAATTCCAGACAGACACTGGACTTGACCTCGGATTTACTGTGTTTTCCCATAAGATTTCTAATAAGACGCTATTGTGATCACTTATTTTATGAAGACTTTCAGAGTTGACAAAGAGAGAGACAGGTCTTAGTAGGTAAACATCTAAGAGGGCATTGTCACGCGTCGGACCATTTACTACCTGCGTGAAATCTTTACGCCAGATCAATTCATTAACAAGGGTCTGTGCATCTGAATTTGTACCTGAAATCCCGTTCCAGTTAATTTTCGCCTTAATATTATTCTGATTAGTCTTTAAGATATTAAAATATGGTTATTCAGGTTTACAATGGCGTCTGTTTAGTTTCGATGACACTTCATATAGAGTGTCTAGAATATTTTAAATGATGGATAACATGTAACTGCCACCCATTTTATTTTCATAATAACATTATTATATTAAAAGCCCAAAAAAATTCATGACATCACTGACATATTCTTAAAATGTTGTATGGAATGACCCAGCTGGTGTAACCCATTCAATTCCAAATACTCTCTGTTATCCTGGGAAATGAATAATATGTTATGAAAATTTCAGCATCTGACTTTAGTTGCTTAGCAGCAGCAAAGCGTTAAGTCTACTGCCTGCTGGATCATACCCTATGGCTGTTTACACTGCCTGCCCAATCAATGGTTATGCACAAGTAGCCACTAGGTGGCAGGTAGTGACTTTGCATACACATATTGATAAGGTTAATAGCGGTGGTACAACCTGCCACCTAGCAGCAAAATAACTTTGAATGAGTAAGCAGTTTACGCAGCTATAGGATGCGATCCAGCAGGTAGTGGTTAGAGCATACTATTCTGATGTCACTTGCCTAGCAATGGATTGTTCGGATGAAACACAGTAATTTCATTGCAAATACTTGTACAGGTATATGGTATACAACAAATTATTTTACTCTCAATCATATTTAAAATCCTTATAAATAAGAACCAATTCCTTTAAAATCTGAATATCACAGTAACATCCAACCGAGAGCACAAACGTTTCATGTTGTGAATTCCCTGCCCACTTTCTTTTTTTCTTTCTTTTGCGAGGTATAATATATGAAGAAAGACCCAATGTTTTTGAGATATTGACGCCATAATTAGACCATTCTGTAGAATAGATCTTGGTAACAGATCCAGACAAGTTCTCCTTGCCTAATAGTGGAGCCATATATGGAGTGATCAGATGAAGTGTGAACAGGAGCGATGGGGTTTTCACTGTACGCTGTTGACATTCTCGCGGTGGTGAACAGACAGTGTAGAATCGTGGTGATACAACCATACAAGTTTCCGTGGCTATTTTAAAAAGTCTACCAACTTTATTGATGGAGGTGCTGAAACTGGCCATCTTCGTTGTCCACACATTTTTGGCACCTCTTTATGAAATATTCCATAACCATAACTCGCTATAGTTCTGGTTGATTAATGCTGTTAATTTCGTGACGGATATTATGTTTCAATTGAGGGTGTGTTGAAATATCGGCTGTAAGAGTTGTGGCTCAGTCTTGTTGGAAGAATGCAAAATCACGCTCTCTGCTGGTTAATTCTCCAAGGAAGGGGGTGAGAATGGTATGCACATATATTATGAGGGAATCAACTGTATTCCGAAAGGAAATGGGCCCTATAATTCTTTCTCTGCTCGTGGCACACCATACACAAATTTTTTCGTCATGGAGGGGTATTTCATGAACGATATTAGGTTTCTCAGCACTCCAATAACGATTGTTTTGTGAACATACATAACCATGGAGGTGGAACCATGCCTCGCCTGAGAAAAATATTAAATGTAAAAGAAATGCAATGATTGTTGGAAATACATTATTCCAACATAAACGAAGAAGATACACATGGACATATCCAAGGGACGAAAGCAGATACCAGATAAATTACCTACTGATACAGGAAAGATTCCGAAATTGCTTAAAAAAGCGAAGATTTTACAAGGAACAGATATTAACTCAGATCATTTCCTCCTGATAGACGAAGTAGATATTCGAATGAAGAAGATAAGAGGAAGACAAGTGTCAAAGAAATTGAACAGGGAAAAACAGTCAGTCACAATTCTCATAAATGTCATATAATCATCTAATTCGGTATATTACTGCTAACTTTAGTCTTTTTCTTATCAAAAGTGAAGAGGAAAGAAGAAAATTTGTAGCAAATTTTCAAGAGAAAACCACTACATTACAATCCACACCTGAGAATAGTAATGAGTACTAGACTCGTCTAAAAAGCTGTATACAGACAACAGCAGAAGAAATAATAGGCTACACGGAAGGTGTGAGAATTAAGAAACTTTGGGTTGCAGGGAAAATGTTGGAGAAGATGGAGGAAAAGAGAAAATAGAAAAACATCAACACAGAAGAAGGTACAAGAAACTGATAAAAGAGAATTATCACCATGGATACAGTCATCCTTTCCTACTTTCATTAGGAACAGCAATAAATTTTGCAGTCATTCATAATGTTCTGCCCAAGGGCAGGTCTTTCACTGCAAACCCAGCATTCTCCAGTCTATAGGAATACAGAAAGCTTAACAACGAACTAAGAAGAGAAACTGATAAGGCGAAGGAAGACTGGATGTATATTTTACTCCTGTTTCTTGTGACAATTTCAATTTGAGCACTCATAAGTTGGCTGTGTTTTGCAGATCAAAAATTCCGCCACGACTTGTAAATATGGACTTTTCGCATTGTTGCCAACATGCATGCATGAAAACAACACATACCTATTTATTTGAGCACTAAAATGCGATAAATAACAAACATGCTTATTTGTTTAACTTTATCTATTACATTCAACAAGAGTCTACTTCATTCCATATAAATTTCGTCAGTTACTAGAATAAACGTGCTCTGAGATACTGCAGTTTTGCATATTGTTATTCCGTGAGAAATTTTGTTTTCGATAAGATGACATTTATTGTCCAGACGTCTCAATGTAATTTTTACAGTCTGTGTTTTATTTTCGTAATATATTTTGTATTGATTTATTTTAATTACATTTAATTTTCACTTTATATGCATGTATAATATAATTTAAATAATTCGATTTTCCCAGAGATCCCTGGGAATCGCAATCTATCAAAATGACTGAACCAAATTGTCTTCTTATATTTTACATATTATAATTGATCATTTTACGCAAAATATAAATAATTTTTTTAACAATTAATTTTATCTTGCTGACTTATTACAATGAGTGCCATGCTTCAAGTTACATTCCAAAAACTCGGACTGTAATATGACTCTTTACGGGTGTTTCCTTCCGTTTGGTATGCCACAGAAATTTTTCTGCAGTTTTCTTGTAAAATCAGCTTTGCCTGGCTAATTGTTTTCTAAATAAATTAGTGAAACCTACTGAGATATGCCAAAAAATAAAGGTAAGTCATATTCATCAGCGTTGTATTAAAAAATTAAAAGAGTTTGACTGAAGTTACGTGACCGTGTTGATCGCAGATTGTGACGGCCATTTCGTTTACGACCTCGTAGTATATATGTAAGTTATTATAAATTTGCCGAGAATTATACATTTGTAAATAATGAATGTGTAATTTTAGTTTCATTTTAAAATCATAATCCAGTATTTATACGGCCTACAGATTTTGAGAAATATTATTGCTACAGTAACATCTGGCAACCTATAACCTATTCATGGAATTTTTTATTTCTAGGAAAGGGAGGTAAAAATAGGAGGAGAGGTAAGAATGAAAACGAAACCGAGAAGAGAGAATTGGTCTTCAAAGAAGATGGGCAAGGTAATTCTAATTTCTTCTTTCTGTGGAATAGATCTAATAGATTCTGAAAGCAAGTTGATCTTGGACAGAAGGGAGCCTTGACGTCTCCTAAGCTAAGCTAACCTAACCGAATCTTTTGGTAAATCTTTACAGTAGCATTATCAAAGGAAGGCGGAAAAATAGTGCATATTCTTATACAATTTTGAGTAGCCTATATGCAAGGCATACCAAAAGCCTAAACTAATCTAACGTAACTTGTCACATATTCGTTTATGCAAGACATATGGAAAGCCTAAACTATCCTATCGTATTCTAACCTAACCTGTCACATATTTCAAAACAACTTTGGAGCCTTATTTTCAGCGTGACATTGGCGTCGGCACTCGATATTTTTATGTGTTTTTATGATACGTAAGACTTGACTAGCAGCCAAGGATGTGAATATATTTATTGTGGTACCGTAACGCAGTAGTACAGAAATACTAGCTAACCTAACCTAAGATAACGACACCAAACGTAAAAAATTACACTGTACACAAGCGTAAAATTTTCTTAATGTTACATGAAGTTACGTTGGTAAGACTGAAGAAACAATTGAAAGTGTATTAGCGAAGTACAATGGAAAGTACCTCTGCGCTAGTTTAGCCTGAGGTTCCTGCTACGGTGACTAAAACATACTAAAGCATACGCATGCAATCAAGGAAGACTATTGAAAGAATAAAGTTTAAAACACGCGTTGAATTAAGATGCTTGAACGTCGTCTTCACTGAGTATATATTATATTAATTAATATTAAATATCAATCTTTCGTGCATTGCTTGAATGTGTAAAGTTGAAAGAAAAGTTGAACTGTGTAGATTCACCTATACATTTTCTATGTAGACTACTATTGTAGGCTAGGTCTAATAGAAAAATATGGCATGTACGTTACTGCTAACTTTAGGAAATTTTACAAAATAATTGTATTATTCAAGAAGTTTTAGAGTTTCATTATTAGACTAGAAAAAATGTCTGATTATAGACTGGTATAACCGGTATTTTGCCATAATAGCATGCGTAAGTTATGTCATTTCCTAGAAATATGGTAAGCCTATCTATAAAAGTGAATGTGGATATATATGTAGGCCAATGTAATTGTGTTCTCTATACAAATTCACATACTTTGACCGATATTTGCCAAAGTTTGCATACCAAGCCTTCACTACCAGGAGAAAGACATGGGTTCATAAAATTGAACAAATACACGTTAAATTATTTTGAAATATGAAAAATAAAAATAAATGCAGTCAAACATCATGTACCATATAATATTAAAATAGTCTCTTCTGCAGTCAATTGTTGTTTCTGTTATGTTTAACATCGACTTTTATGGGCCCGAAAAAAATAACACAAAATTAAATAACATTGTTGATACATTGTGAAAGGCAAAATCTAGAAAATTCATGCAATAAGTAGCTATTACACAGTCTAGGACCATATTATGTGTTTCTCGATACAGTTGTAGATAGCAAACTGTGCCTTATTCAACTGAATTTATTGAAGTCTTTCAAATGACAAAAAGTGCCAGCACATAATTTAATACTTAATATTGAATCACCAATAATACTATTGCAAAATACTTGCCTATCAAAATTAAGCAATGGAACAAGAGTTGGTGTGAAAAAACTCATGCAAAACATAATAGAAGCAACAATATCAACTGGCAAAACTCATGTATTGCTATAGTATCCCCTAACATGCCTTTCTATTTTAAGCAATTGCAGTTTCCAGCACTACTAGGATTCGTAATGACTATTAAACAGAAAAAGCTCAAGGACAGTCACTCAAAGTTGTAGGCATTAACTTAGAAATCCCATGTTTTTCACATTGTCAACAATGTGGCTAGATCTCGAGTGGGCACACCTAAACATTTGAAGATCTCCCTCAAAGAACGTTGTATATCAACGGCTTTTGCATATGATATACAACGTTCTTTGAGGGAGGTCTTCATTATATTCATGCAATAGAGGGGAAAACGAATTGTACGCTTATCAAAAAGCAATTCAGTGATACTTTAACAATGTTGTTAATGTAGTATGCGAATGTATGTATCCCACTAAAATAATGGTGTATTAATTCTAAAATACATGCCTATCAAAATATTGTTATTCTTGTCCGAAAATGTGTTATTGCATAATTATATCTATACAGTTGTGTTGCTAATGTAGTGTGTTAAGGCAACTGGAAGAAACAATCTGTTAATTTATAAAATGTATATCTCTCAAAATATAATTCAGGTCGAAAAATGACGTTGCGAGATTATGCTGTATCTGTATAAAAGATAAAAAAATAATAAATTAATATATTCTGAATTTGTGAGATGTCATTTTTCAAGTCATATTCAAAAAACCGGTTATGACACAAGCGAGTGTACAGTGGCCAAGGGTTAAAAATTCTCCAATATAAATTAAATTATATATATTGAGTCTTTAGTACAACCGATAAAGAGTAAATTTTAGTTCACTAGGACACCCCAAGGGGCTCAGACTGGGAACAAGTGAATTCCCTATTTATTGTCAAAGTCTCTCTTTAAAGATCTTGCATACATGAACAGGAAATGACATAAAATGTATGTCAGCATAGCTTCAGATCAGTGTAGAACATTGAGTCAATGCTAAGCATGTGTATAGGGACCAAGGGGTATGTTTTTGGTTTAGCTCAACTTCAAGGCAATGCTAATTAAAAACAAAAAACAGTTGAACATAAGGCACAAGATGAAATGATTTCTTCTCGGTGCGTGATCTTCAGCTGTTTTAAATTGAGTTAACCCTGACAGGCATTTTGGTTAAGGTCATTAATTCTTGTAAGTGACACTATGTAAAGATTCATCTTTAGGGACGAGGAAAGCTTAGTAAAGACAATTCGTTTTCATTTCCTATAGTTAAGTTGCCGAGATCTTCGAAAGTCTAGATAGAAAACCCAGGCAATGCCAGGTGCTTTAAGCTAGTATCAAATATAACTTACAAATTAGTAATTTTATTATTCCTGCCACATCACATTTTATTTCACTACACTTATTTCAAAATGCATAATTAGAACTGATAACCTAGAAATTATGTAGATCTAAAATAAATTGTTCATCGATTGAAGAAACTTATTGTCTAATTTATCTTTTCCAGAATATGCCCAAGTGACTAAAATGTTAGGAAACGGTAGATTGGAAGCAATGTGTTTCGATGGCGTTAAGAGATTGTGTCACATCCGTGGTAAATTGAGGAAGAAGGTAAGTTTAATTTATTTCTAGCCAAATCATAATTATTCAGTTTTTGTTTAAATTTAGTGTTTGATAATAATTAAACACACATGATCTATAAATATTGAAATATATTACAGGCTATTCATTCTAAGATTTTATCATTTACTGCTTAGGGTCATACAGTGCATTTATAGTTCGACAATTTCAAGTGAAACCCCGTAAAACACGCCAACTTCTGGAATCTCTCTCTTTCTTTCTTCTCTCTTCCTCGCTCCTCGTCATTCAGTCACCAATCACCACGTAAATATCTGTGTGGGCATCGCGACCAATAGAAGAACCACTCTCCAGTATTACCACAATAACGGATTCTTCATTTTTGCCTGGACTGTCGGCTAGGAAGGTTCCATTATGCTAGCATTGCAGGCAACTAGTCAACCTTTTAATGCTTTTGTTAGCAGGTTTGACAAACTGTGAGTGGACCCGCAAGTACATAGTGCATAGTGCTCTTTCCCTTCCCCCGTGCTTTCTCACTTGCTCCTCCCCAAGACAGCCAGCGCTCACGTAGTAACTCGGTCAGGGTTTCAGTTCGATTTGTCAATCTATATTTAAACACAAGAATAAAAGTCAGTGTGAATAATATTAGTAATAATTTTAGAATAATAATTTAAGGGGTTAAACAGGGCTGTCCTTTGTCACCAGCATTGTTCAGTTTGTACGTAAATGAAGTCACTAAATGATGAAAATATAAAATAAATCGGTGTATGATAGGAATAATTGGCATAAGCAGAATTTTGTCAAGAGGGGAGGGGGGTCATTATTAAAATTGTTTGCAATTTACACTGTTGGTATTTTAAATTTTGTGTATTATTATTATCATCAGCAGCAGCAGCAGGGAGATGTGAAACTAGTTCCGGGAAGAATGTTCGCGACAACAATGCTCAAATCTAAATGTCTTTTTTCAAACCCGGTAACCCCCCCCCCCCACCCTTGCATATGCCCCTGGATAGGAAACACCCAATTAATACATCACTATATGCAGATGATCAAATAATTCTGGTAGTCTCTGAAGATAATTTATATAATTTATGGATAATTTCAAATCAGTACAACCTAAAAATATCAGTTAATTAAAAACAAAAACCATGGGGTTTGTTGGAACAAACCCTATCAGAAGCAAAATAGTGATATTTTATGGACAAATCATAGAACACATAAATTCTTACCTAGGTTGCCATCTTTCTCACATTTTTCCAAGAGACGTAGAAAATAAATTAGCAAAATTTCAGCAGCTGATAGGTACAGTGAAGTATGTTCTAATAAAATTAATTTTAAATTGTTTTATATAACGATGCTTGCAACTGCTGAGGTTATATCAGCACCGCAAGTGTGCTGGAATTTTGTCCCACAGGAGTTCTTTTACATGCTAGTAAAGCCTGTTGCATTTACACACTTTTAAATGCCATCGACCTGGGAGAATACTAATTAAGAAAGTACAGAGACAGATTTAAAATTCTACAAAACATTAGCACTACCAAAACTGTTACATGGCTCAGAGACCTGGATACTTTCATCAACTCTGTTGACAAGAATTGAAGCAGCAGAGATGAGACTTCCAAGACCTTTAGTAGGACATTCGCTGTTGTGTTAAAGGAGATGCAAATGTTTTAAATGTGATTATTTTCCTGCAGGTGTGGATTAACCAAGGAGACATCATACTCATTGGATTGCGTGATTATCAAGATGCGAAAGCAGATGTTATCTTAAAGTATACTCCAGATGAAGCCAGAAACTTGAAGACCTATGGAGAATTCCCAGAAACAGGTATGAATACTTGAATATTACAAGGAATTTGTCCAGACCTGAAGATTTTGTCACATATTTCCTTCTGCTTAGGTTTTAGCATCTTCATTTCAGTCCTTCCATATTTTACTTATTTTAATTTTAGATTTGCACATTTCTTCTTCTTCCTCTTCTTCCCTTCAAGTATTAAGCCAAATGGCCTGTTACGATCTCACAGTTGAATTTTCAATCCAGCGCTTCTCTGGACGACCGAGAGATCTCTTCCTGTTTGGACGATAGTGGAGCATGACTTTTGGGATTCTATCTCTATGCATGCAATGCAGATGATTTATCCAGTTGTTCTGATAATGTTTTACGTGATTAATTACAGGTTCTAGTTGTAATTCTTCCATTACATCTTCATTGCGTTTGTGATCCCATTTCGTATATCCCGCTGTATATCTCATAAATTTCATTTCATTAGCTGTTATTCTGCTTTCGTCTTTCTTCCTCAATGTCCATGCCTCACTGCCGTAACAAAGTACAGGTCTCGCCAAGGTCTTGTATAGGCGAATTCTAGTATGCCTTTGTACTAGGGAAGGTTTCATAATGGTGTTAATTATTCCCATTGTTTTGGTGTATTTAGAAATTTTCTTCATCGAAAAAAGATAATGTGTATCCGAGATATGTAAAATAATTTATCCTTTCTAATGTTTTTGAATCTAAACATATTTCGCTAGGCACAAGGTATTTTCCGCAGAAGGCCATAATTTTAGTTTTTTCTTTATTGATTGTCATATCATATTTAATTCCAATTTTGTTAAAATTAAAAATTGAACGTTGTAATTCATCTTCTGAGGATGCCACCAGAGCTAAATCGTCTGCAAAAAGTAATGAATCTAGTTGTAAATGTCTAGATTTGCACATTTAAAACTTAAAATTTGCCTGATTTTACAGACTAGATCAGAAAAGCAAACATTAGTTTGATACAATTTCATTTTCGCCTTCTGTGTTACAAGGAACATCTTGAATATTGTCAGTATTTTCATTTTTTAACCTTCTTCACTGAAAATAAATTTTGTTTAATTTTTTGGTTTTGTGTTAATACCTTCGTTGTTGATTTTTTTGTAATGGGCACTTTGGATAAACTGAAAGAATGCTTTCTAATTTTATTATCCACCCAACTCAAGAGAGAAATCTGATGTCAATAGATGCACGTGTTGTGATGTCTTGGCTTAAAACTGTATAGTTCACTATCATAATTTATTTTCTTCCGTTTATTTCTTTGTTTTCAAATAAAATCTATGTTAAATAAATAATATTTTAATTTCAAATATGTTTACATTATTCATTATTACATTATTATTCATACATTATTCATAAGTAGAGAATGGAATTTTTTGTTGAGTTCAAAATGCAGAAAGTGAACGGCAAGACCAATGTGTCAGATTAAGTAATTTGTGCTACAGTGACATCTATGCACATTTGTGCGCAATTCTCTCTTTATAATTTAAAATGCAGAAAGTGGTATTTTGAAAAGGGGAAATTACTGCTTTTAAATTGAATTTTTTTGGCACTTTCATTCAAAATACATTTCAGAAAAAAGATTGATATTTTCTGTTGACAAATAATAGCATTTACCAGACAATACATTGTTATATGGTAAGATGAGTTCACAGTTTGTATTTGCACATGACACATAGGAATGTAGGGTGCATTCAGCAGGCTAACTTTGCTTATGATATAATTCTTGCTGCATATGCACAAACCATGATGCCAGGAATGTGTTCATACCAGATATTTGAAGAAATACATATTGAATACTATTGAATGTGCAGACCATATTGATATGTGCGATGACTATTGATCATGGTACAAAAAAATTTTAAGCAATTTAAAATTCGCGCAAACTATTCGCTAATTGCTAAAAAATCGCTTGTTTTTTTTCTTTCGAAAAAATATGCGAAATTCGCGGAATAATACGGATTTCGCAATGTTTTGCGTGTTCAAATCAGGCATAAAAGGATTGAAAGATGTATATTTATTGTAATTTATTAGATGTTGAGAAATATTTGTCAAAGGTTGCGAAATTCGTGATCTCGAAGTATTCCATTCCCTAGGAATGTATTGTTTACAAACTTTAGAAAGTGTTAAGAGATTTGGGACGTATTTAAAATACGAACTGTCTGACAAGTTTAACAGATTAAACAGAATGAAAGCAGTCCGTAGTTTCTTGCTCAGAAATAGCATGCACCCATTTGTTTCTCATTTCTTTGTCACATTGAAATTCATTTGCCTTATCTTGTGTCATTATTACAAACACAAAATGAGAATAAAACACCAAATACATGCTTTACATAATAGAGAAAGAGCTTGAAAAGTAGATGAAAACTAGTGCTAAGGAAACTCTGAAAAAATATAAGGGCAGATAATGTTTAGGGATGAATGACCAGATCTTCTTTATATTTGTAGGTATAAATAATAGTTAGGACTTCACAAACAGAGAACTAAAGTTGCATTCTTGTTTTACAGTTCGTATTAACGACACTGTCACATTCGTGGAGGATGGCTTTGATGAAGATATTGAATTTGGTGATGAGGTGAGCGATGAAGGCGAAGGTGATTCCGTGGATAATGTAAGTATCTTCACTAATCATATTTTATTAACTGGTGCATTCACATGCTTCAGTCTGTGGTTGGGATGAAAGACAGATGCTGGGTTGCAAGAAAGCATTTATAGGTTCGTTAAACACTATTGGTCCTATAATTGTTCATTTAGCATCAGTAAGCGTTGCAAGAACGACCTTTGAAGCTATTGGTTCGTTAAAGCACTCTGTAAACTATAGGTCGAAAATCGGAGCTATAAACTGTTAACGAATCGTTAGCCACCATATTGTACGTATATTTCTTGTTTTTGTATCTGACAGTATTAAGTAATTTCGTGGATATGTTATCAGAAGTAAATGATATACATATCACAATGAACTCGAGATTCATGTGTGTATAGGAAAAGTTCTGTGAATAAACCAATTTCATTACTATTATAGAATCGTCTGACATAGAGGTTATGTTTGATATGGTACAACATCTACCAAGACCAAGAATACTGAGAGACAGATCGAATCCTCTAGAAGAATAAGATAATATTGATTTTAAGGTTAGATTTAGATTATCGAAAGACACATTCATGGCTCTCTTGCATGAAATAGGGAAACAAATCGCACGCAGTAAATTGCCTTGCTCTATTACGCAATAGGAGCGTTTCAGAATGTGATAGTGGATCATATTCATGTTTATAAATCTACAGTTTGTAGAATAATAAGATGTGTGACTGCATTGCAAGAATGAGAGAACAATACATTAGGTATGCATCAAGGAAATTCTGTACAAACAGTAAAACAGGATTTCTTCTCAATTTGCAATTTTCCCAACGTTATTGGTGCATAGACTGTAGCCATATGAAAATTCAAAGCCCTAGTGGACACTTGAATGAGATGTACCGAAACAGGAAGGGTTACTTCTCTATCAATCTGTACCAAGAATCGT
Organism: Periplaneta americana; assembly: GCF_040183065.1. Lineage (NCBI taxonomy): Eukaryota > Metazoa > Arthropoda > Insecta > Blattodea > Blattidae > Periplaneta > Periplaneta americana. Next base: position 182,228,025 of record NC_091120.1, on the reverse strand, counting down.
TGCATGTTGGCCTGAATCAGTATTTGATGCCTGTCTTGTGCAAAGTTTGAAAACAATGACTGTCCAAAAACACAATATGTTGTTGTTGTTTTCTAATTCCAGGCGTTTGACAATAAAGTCATTTGACCTCTTGCACTCCAATATTTTTCAAAGATATTATCATGACTAGCCACTGAAGCACAGATTTTGAGGTGTTCCGAATCCATTTCTTGGTTTGAGTTGCACAATGGGCAGTTAGGGGACTGATAAATTCCAATTCTATGCAGGTGTTTGGCCAAACAATCATGGCCTGTTGCCAATCTAAATGCAGCTACAGACGATTTTCGTGGTAAATCGGGAATTAACTGTGGATTTTGATGCAGAGAGTTTCATTTTTTCCCTTGGGATTGAGTTATCAAATTTTGTTTGTTGAAGTCTAAGTATGTAGATTTAATAAATCTCTTCACAGAGTAATACGTAGATTTAGTAACAGGTCTGTAAGTAGCAGTGCTGCCCTTCTTTGCTAAAGCATCCGCATTCTCGTTTCCCAGGATTCCACAATGGGATGGTATCCATTGGAATACAATTCTTTTATTGAGTGATATTAATTGAGAGAGCATTTTAGTTATTTCTGCTGTTTGAGATGAAGGTGTGTGTTTAGAGACGATTGATAGAATAGCTGCTTTGGAGTCTGACAATATAACTGCATTCCTAAATTTATTGATGTGGCCTAGAAGATTCCTGAGACATTCACTTATTGCAATGATTTCACCATCAAAACTTGTTGTTCCATATCCAAGAGATCTATAAAGTGAGAAGAGACAGCACGTAACACCTGCACCGGCACCTTGTTCTCTGGAGATCAAGGATCCGTCGGTGTATAAATGAAGCCAGTTTTGTGGAGGGTACCTAATATTAATTGTCTCTAAAGACAATTGTTTCAGTATTTCAGTGTTTACTTCTGATTTCAGTATTTCTTCTGTTAAATTTAGATTATATTCTATATTTAATAGAGTTAAAGTTAATATTACCATAGCGACACGCACATATAATAAGCGAATTATTTGCGCCGGCTACGATGGCTCTGTCGTTTTGAATTTTTACAGTTTAAAGGTGGAATAGCTAATAGATCGTTAAATATCACATTTGCAACGACCTATACTTTAAAGACTGGAATAGTTTAAAGGTCTGTTACTTAACGAGAGAATAGCAATTTATGGAACAGGTTTCTTGCAACCCAGCAAGAATGTCCTATCCTATGTATTTGAGGGCTACCACACAGCATTCTTGAATTTTTTCATAGGAAGGGTAGCCAATCCAAATAACAACGGTCAAGAGCAAGGTTACAACATCCTGGGTATAGATCATATTGCATGTGTAGGATCTTTGGGTTTATCAGTAGGCTGTGAACTTTTGTTGTGATTCTCAGTTTCTGTTATCATAATGTTGTAGTATGACATACCCTTTGGGTTCGAATCTTGGTCAGGACAAGTTATCTGGTTGGTGTTTTTCTCTGGAGTTTTCCCTCAAACCAATATGAGCAAATGCTGGTTAATTATCGGTGCTGGACCCTGGACTCATTTCACCAGCATTATCACCTTCATTCCATTCAGACGCTAAATAACTTGAGATGTTGATACAGCGTCGTGTAAAATAACCCATTAAAAACTGTGCTCTTGTACAAGTACAGCATGTTGCACCATGAACTTAACCCGAGCTATAGTATAAAAAAAATTATGGTTTATTTAACGACGCTCGCAATTGCAGAGGTTATATTAGTGTCGCCAGTGTGCCGGAATTTTGTCCCGCAGGAGTTCTTTTACAGTAAATCTATTGACATGAGCCTGTCGCATTTAAACACACTTAAATGCCATTGACCTGAGCCAGGATCGAATCTGCAACAGCTAGTATGTGATGATATGTGAATTAATGATGGCAAAATGAGTCCGAGGTCCAACACCGAAAGTTACCCAGCAATAAATTCTGCTTCAGTTGGTTGAGGGAAACCCCGAGAAAAAACCCTAACCAGGTAACTTGTCCCAACCAGGATTTGAACCCGGACTCCTCGTTTCATGGTCAGATGCGCTAACCGTTACTTCACAGCATTGGACATGGTACCACATTACTTTCCCTTCAGTGCAGTCTTGTTTGGCAAAAGCTTTCAAATTAGTTTGTGCCTCAATAAACTCTCGTCAGGCAAAATGTCCACAAGTTAGTTTGTGTTTCGTCACACCAACATTAGGCGAAAGCTGTTCAATTCAATTTTTGTTGTGTATCCAGCCATTTGCTGACATCACGTGTTCCACTATGTTTCACTATGAATTTCCTCTTCTTACAAATGATGGGTAAAAAGCACGATGCTGGTTGTATATTTCAACAGCCACATTCCAAAGATGAGGTGTAATCAATATGTACTGAAGAGAATTGTCCAAGGTTACAGGGATTGCAGATTTTAGATTAGTTCTATGGATGCTTGTCACAGGGCAGTTTAAGAGGATATGTTCCAAATCTTCTTCGTTATTGTTGCACCAGCAACAACTACTAGAGTCAACAAGATTAAAGTGGTGAAGATACTTCTGAGTGACAATATGGCCTGTCCTGGCTCTTGTCAAGAAAGTTTATATGTGTCTGGGAATGTTGCGGAACATTTGTAAATCATTAGGTTTCTTTTGAATGTTTTGAAGTACTTGGCCTTTATCAGAAGAAAGCCATAATTCGACCCATAAATTTGTTAAATGAGAATTAACTGCATAATATGTGTTGGTTAAAGAAGTTATTTTACATAGGTTTGGGCCCCAAAGATTTTGCTTGGTTGGCAATATTATCTACAATCTCATTTCCAGTAATGCCGCAATGACTAGGTATCCATTGGAATACTATTTCTTTTTGAAGATTTAGCGAAAGCTGTTGAATTGGAAGAAAAGGAATTTGAGCTTGCTCCTTCATTGCCGAAAGATGAATTCTTTTCCTCTCCTTGTCAATACCATCTCCTATATTGGCCGAATCCCAATATGTCAGTCAGCTGTCATTTTCACCAAAAGGAATTAAACTGAAACTTATTGAAGAAATTTTGTGTCATATATAATGTAATTTGTTTTGGTACAAGTAGAAAAGTTTTCCGGGCTATGAGGCCATAGTCTGTTGGTTGTGTGACCGAAAGTTTCGTTCACTGCTGCGGTGAACATCTTCAGTGGTGTGATATTGCTGGTGCGGCTGGTTCTACTGCGCGTGCCGATTACAGTCTGCGCTGGCTGCATCGTTGTATATATAGTATGGGAGGAGGGGGGGCAGCTTACTGTTGTCGCCTCGGTCCACGCTCGAATGTGCTTCGTGGACGGGTTTGCTGTTGCCTACACAATCCGCGTCCGGGGTTGTGTTTAATTGTGCTACGCGGGCGAGTTTGATGTTAGTTTTCCTTAATGCCGGATACCAGGCCTTGTTAACCTTGAGGCCTTCCTCTTTTCGATTGAAATTGTTCTTATGTTTATATATTTCAATCGCCTCTCGGTGTAGCCTTGCGTAGAAATGTGGTGTGTCGCTGAGTGTATCGGTATCTTCGAACCTAATTTTATGTTCGCCTTCCAGATAAGCATGTTCACCTACAGCCTACTTATCTACGTGGCCAAGGCGGCAGTTCCTTCTATGTTCGGAGATCCGAGTCTTGAAGCTCCGCTGTGTCCCTATGTAAACTGCTCCGCATGAACATGGGATCCTGTAGACCCCCGTAGATGACAATCTGTCGCGTTTGTCCTTGGCTGAGCATAGGCTGTTGCGTATCTGCTTGGTGGGCAGGAAGATAGTGTCCACCTTGTGCCGGTTGAGGATCTTGCTTATCCGGTCTGTGACTTGCTTGTAATAGGGCAAGAACACCGTGCCTCTCTTCGTATGGACTTGGCCTGACTCCTGTGTCGTCTTCTTCCTTGGTTTCAAGGCTCTTTTTATCTCTGCCCTGGCATAGCCATTAGCGGTTAGGGCTGATTGTAGGTGGTCGATTTCTTGGTCTATATGTTGGGGGTCAGAAACCCGTATGGCTCAGTCGAAGAGGGTTTTAATCATTGCCCGCTTCTGCCGGGGATGATGATGATTGGAATCTTTGTCTAGATATCTATCAGTGTGTGTGGGTTTCCTGTAAACCTTGTGGCCGAGGGCGCCATTTTCTTGTCTGTAAACCAGTATGTCTAAGAAGGGTAACTGGCCATCCTTCTCTATTTCCATGGTGAACTGTATTTGTTCATTTTGACTATTTAGGTGTAATAAGAAGTCTTCGAGTGTCCGTCTTCCATGTTTCCAGATCACGAAGGTATCGTCCACGTATCTGTACCAGCAGCTAGGCTTCAATGTTGCCGTTTCCAGGGTTGCCTCCTCAAAAGCTTCCATGTAGAAGTTCGCTATCACGGGACTTAGTGGACTCCCCATGGCCACTCCGTCGGTTTGTTCATAAAACTTGTGTTGCCACTGAAAATATGTAGTGGTTAGGACGTGTTGGAAAAGCGTCACAATATCTTCGGAAAAGATGTTCCTGAGTAAAACCATGGTATTGCTGATTGGTACCTTGGTAAACAAAGAAGATGTTCACCGCAGCAGTGAACGAAATGTTTGGTCATACAACCAACAGACCACGGCCTCATAGCCCAGAAAACTTTTCTACTATTGACGCTGGCCGTGAAGGCCTACACTCTAATATATGTTTTGGTACTGTTTGTAATGAATATTCACAATTGAAATTCGCACCTTTTTCAGCTAAATTAAGGCACCGTTTTTGCGCTATTTTGCACCTAAAATTCCTAGCTCTAGTTATTAAGAAGCCTTATTACAGGCCTTCCTCAATATTTTGATGTGCAGAAATGTTAAGTTTTTGTAACTTGTTACATTTCAGATCTGATGTTTGGAGGTGGGAGCAGCTTGTTCGCATTGTACTACCGAGAGGGAGGGAAGACATACCGGATTGCGTAGACAGTGTCAAACACTCATACTCCATAGATTCTTGTTACAGAAATTCATACAGAATTTAAGCATATTCTTCCTCCCATCCTATACCTAACCCGAAGTAATTTCTTGGTTGTTGTCCATATTATTCGTAATAAACAGGACTTCCCAGGCTGTGTCACCTAGCTATCAAGGGTTTATATTGTTTTCTTTCATTAATTTTTACCCGGTATTGGGATGCGAGTGTTGGGAATGTTGTCAAATAATAATTTTACAACTAAGTTATTAACCATTCCAAGAGATGCCCAAACTCTTCTTGGCTCGATGACATAGCTTTTCTCATTAGATAATAAATGGTTGTTGTAAAAGTAATTTCCAATGTTTTGGTAACAAAAATCTAGTTCATATTTATACCTCATTAAACTTTTTTTATTACAGTATAACCCAACCATGTTTTTATTTTATATAAATAAAATAAATTGTACCATTATACCCAGAATTAAATAAAATAAAGTAGTCTGAAATAAACGTTTGGATCATGATGTTATATTGGTGTTTGTGAAAATACCCTTCTCTCACTGTAGAACGTGGTGATGTATGTGTTGGTTGTGTTTATTTATGTATACTTTTCAGAAAACAGCTCCGAACAGATTGCGTCGCACATCCTTCAGTCGTTATGAATAAGTAATGTATATAATGCAGTTTATATTGTTTTTCAGGGGAGGCGTCGAATGGAAAGTGATGAGGGTTATACTGTAATTTGTTGGAGTTGTTTTTATAATATTTTTTTTTTAAGTTGTGTTGCCAACTTCTATGATCATGAAAAATTTTAATGTACTTGTGGAAAACAAAAAATAAAGAAATTCTGAAGTATTTATATGCAATATTCTTAACGTTATTGAACCCTGAGATATTGGAGAATAAAGACCTATTTTTATGGAAAATCACTGCATTCTAAAATTACATGAAGAATTACTAAATTGTACACTCTTAGACAAAAAAAATGACCGGGCTCCAGATTCTATGTCCGGTTCGGAAGACTTCGGGTGCATTCGTCAGAGCATGATACACACGCGGACGAATTTCTTCTGTCGTAAATGTTTCCAACGCTCCACTGCCACCACTATATGATTATATAACATGCTTCTTAAAGAGTCGTCATCTCTCTCGCATAGCGTAGTCGGCAGTATTGTGGTCTTGTATCCGAAAGGTTTCCAGTTCGAATCTCAGTCTATACTTTGTTTTTTCATTCTAATTTTTTACTTCTTGTATACTGATAATAACCAGTATTGTGAAATATTTAACAGGAAGTTAATATTTACAAAGGGCAAGTTAGATACATAATAGCAATCCTTTTCCTTGTATCTTGTATTTAAAGAGACTAAACGAAATCTTCTTGGATAGAAATAAACAAAAATAAACCTTAAGTAAAATAAATCCTTCTCGGATAGGAATAAACAAACATTATTCTTTTTTTTGTATTAAACAAAATAAAGAAATACATCTCGGAGACCTATAAACAAAAATCAAAATAGACAAAAAAAATTCAATACCGGGTATGTAATCCCTCCGCATTTATAACCGCCTGCATCCTACGGGGTACACGACCTTGAATCGCCTACACAAGAAGCTAGACTGTTACCATGGAGCTATTACAAAGCAGATATGTAACGGCACTATTTACGAGTGTGGCCAATATCTGGAACACATTGGTTTTGTCTTTAACATTATTCATCTCGTTTTTGCAATACTATTAACATTATGATTATTATTATTATTATTATTATTATTATTATTATTATTGTGTTTGTAATGCTATGAATATTATTATTGTTGTTATTCTGGTTGTTGCATTATTATTATTATTATTATTATTATTATTATTATTATTATTATTATTATTATTACAGCTACTACTAATAATACAAATTATAGAGCTGATCAATACTTCTTATGGAGAAGGGAGAAGATTCAAGAACTTTGTATCTATTTTAATTCAAGGGTAATTAGGAAGAAGTCTCCGATATTACTCAATGTTTTTGTTTAATTTTTCAACTAATCCAAACTCCTGTGCACGTTAATAAATGTATCATTTGTTTCTAACTAGAGAAAAAATAAAACGAAACAAATATATATACTTATACAAAGGTGGATACAAACCCGGGTTTTCTGCGTGTGAAGTCAGAGTTTTACCACGGAGCTATGACACACACAGAGTTCAAACCGTTGTTTGCCGATATAAGAGTATGTTCTTAGATCTCGCTAGTTTCGTCCTTACTACTCTGATTTTAGTTTTGTGTATCAGGCGCACAGCCGAAAGGAACTTAGGTAAATTTACTTCTCAAGAGTCCGGTCATTTTTTTTGTCTAAGAGTACATGACTTCTTTGGAAGAAGTTCATTGCACGGAAAAAACACTGACACCAAAAGAGAGAGTTCCGGGAAAAATGTATTGACTTTTTTTATTCATATCAAAATGCAACTCAGAATTTTATTCTTATTGGTGGTGAATTTCTCCTTCTTGGCATCACCACTATAAAAATAAAATTTGATATTGCAAGACATCTTTGACCCACTCAGGATTGAAGACACCCAAAGTCTGTATGTGGAACTGTCTGTAACCTCACCCATATTTTTACTTATATCATTTTGATTAGTAATAGCATGCACACAATTATATTTTTATTTTATAAAGAGTATTAATCTGAGTTATAGAAGTGATGTCTGCATTCACATATTCCCGACTCTTTTGATAAAATGGCTATTGATACCCTACAAAATAGACTGTATAGAAATAACTCCAGCACTATTGAGGAGCTTAGAGACAATAGGTTTGTTTCTGAAGCGAGTTTGTGATGAACACTGTTCCAACCTCAGTGATGATCCGTTTGAAATCAGTTTCAAACCATTATTGTACTGTACGCTCATGTACTGTAAAATAATTTACTAATCTTCTATATTGAAGATGTAATTTGAATAACCAAATATCAATAAGCATGGAAACCTAAAATATTAATGCAAAAAGTACGTGTGTAGCCAGTCCATTGGCTAAAAGTAAAGCATAACTGTCTTAATGCACATCCATCACTGTGGTTTGAGATTGGTTTGCTCTTGGTCTGCAAATTTTTCAGACCCGTCAGGAAATGGTTTGATGGCAAGAATGCCTGATTAATCAACTAGTAGACTTGAGGAAACATTATTGGAGCGGGACAAGAATATACAGGGTGTTTCTGGGCTGGTGTTACAAACTTACAGGGATGATGGAGAAGGGCACATGTATCAATTTGAGATAAGGAATCCTGGTCTGGAAGTGACTGAGTCGAAAGTTATAAGCAAAAATAGTTGTGTGAAAATGGAATAATTTTACTCCTGTGTACACCTTATTTATATGTATGTATTTATCTGTACATCTTACACATACTGTATTCATCTGATGTTTACTTGTCTACCTACAGTATTCCATTCAGTGCGCTGTCTGAGGGGTGGGGACAGGAAACTACACTAAAGCAGTGCAGATGCCGTAATGTGTAACGGACATGGTCAGTCCTGATATGCACGTCTGTAGACAGCAGTGTATGTGTACAAGTTGCAGTGTCCAGTCGATCAGTCCTAGTGAAATTGAGGAGTACACGAGAGTGGAATATGCAGACTTGACTTTCGAATATGGATGAGCCAATGGGAACAGTAGACAAGCTCACAGATTGTATCGGGCAAGTACCCATGTAGGAGACATCCGGCCCATACCATCCTTCCACGATTGTTCCAAAGATTAAGGGAAGGAAGGCACGTGATGCCAAATTACAATTTCATTTCCACACAACTATTTTTGCTTATAACTTTCGACTCAGTCATTTCCGGACCAGGGTTCCAATGAAGTGTTACGGTAATTTAAGAATAATTTGGCACGTTTTATGGTGTCATACCTGTGTGCATACTTGTTTAAGGGAATAGAGACTCAAAACACTTTTAAGAGAACTCCCCAGTGACCTGCAACACATCAAAGGAGGGAGGTGTCCATTTGTTAGACATCAGCTAGCAAGAAGTGGCCAGTGATTTTGGAGTTGTATGTGGTTGGAGTAGGTATGTAGTGCGCTCGTAAATAAATTAGTACGTTTTATGGTACCTCTATGCGTCATTGTTTAAGAGAATAGAAGCTCAGACAAACACTGCAAATCTTTTAAGAAAGTCTTGTCTGCAGGATGTAATGCATTAAAGAAGGCTTCCATTCATGTTACATTTCAATAAAGGTATTGTCGAAAATAAGCTGCGAAAGGACAAAGAACAGAATTTTTCAATTTTCAGAAGTATATCAGTAGATTTCTAAAAAAAAAGAAAAAAAAAAGCAGATTGCTGCAAAATCAGAGGCCTGGCAGGTCTATTGGTGTTACTGGGTACTGAGGATTGACACTGGATCATAAGCTTTATTTAGTGTTGCTAACTACCGAAAGATGTGCTGAGGTCTGTCTCATTACGGCCGACTTGATGCTCGCTTCGCTTATACAAAGAGAAGGTAGCATCATGTCGGCCGTGGTCTCATGCTAGTAGTTCGGGAAGTGGACGCCAGAGCGATGTAACATCGACATTTTTGGTTACAGAATTCATTTGTTTTTCGGCATTATATGAAGTTTTTTGAAGTGTTGAAAAATGATTTTAACAATATGTGACATTATTTTAAACAATTGGAGTTCATGGAGATTTTATAACAGTAAAGAAAACGAATAATAACGCAGTAATATAATTTTGTAAAAAGTTAACGAGGATTATGATTGCGTTAGATATGTATGGAGACAGAACACTTGAGCAAATGTCATCCTAGGAACCCTAAACTATAATCTATCATTGTTTACTGACTCAAGACTACTGTCAGGATGGAGCATTTGCGTTTAGCACAACCAATTCTTGATGACGATGATTTGTATTCTGGTTACAACGAATACCCTTCTGCGTTTAGTACAAAAGATTTGGAACAAGATGAAATACTTCAGCAAGCCCTGCGAACTAGTTATGGAAGAAGACCAGTGGTAAGTACCAGTACAGTAGTGGTGAGCTACCATAGGGAGGTGGATATCCACCTATCGACCAGAATGCGTATATGCAAGACATATAAAAAGCCTGAATTTACCAAACCTAACCTCTCACTGATACTCGACCTTACGAAAACTCTTTCTATCTATGTACCTACCAGGTTACATGCAAGGTACGCAGTCCCGCCTCTCCGCTGACCACTACTTTCACAGCAACTTTCCACCCTTATTCCATTGTGAAATTGGCGTCGTCACTCAATTTGCCTATTGTTTAAGGCATATATGATTCCACTAGAAACCAAATACGCAAATATATCCTATCTTTCCTTGGTAGCGCAATCGTAAAAAAAAAAATGTGTATTTATTGCAACGTGTTTATAATGTTCTTGCATTACATTACGGTTGCTTGAATTGTTCCTAAGAGTAAGTATTATTTTTCAGCTCACATCAAAACCAGGTACTGCTATGCGACTGGGAACTGCAACTGGGGTGAGTGAATGAAGTAAAAATTGGCTATGTCTATTAAGAGTTGTAGGTAGGCCTATTGCTGCAAGAGCTAAGCTATCAATATGAAATATAAAATGATAAATGTCATCTAATGTTCATATGTGCATTAAATAAAAAATTATGTTTATAAATTTTTGTGGATTTGTGGGATTCTTTTTATAGGATATCGCTTGTTTATATTAGCCTAATCTAACGGGCAGCAGTCATCATGTTCTTTCTTCATATAGACTAAGTTAATGGATGTGACAGAAGAGAAATAGGCTATTAATGCAGTTTAGGGTATATTGTTTTTAGGCTACGGCACATTGTTTTGAATATAAATGACATTCGGGAGGAAATCAAACGCAGAATATATATGGAAAATGCCTGTTATTATTCGGTAGAGAAGCTTTTGTCATCTAGTCTGCCGTCAAAAAATTTTTAATTTATAAAACAGCTATGTTACCGATTGTTCTGTATGGTTGTGAAACTTGGACTCTCACTTTAAGAGGGGAACAGAGATTATGGATCTTTGAGAGTAAGGTTTCTTAGGAAAATATATAATAAGAGGGATGAAGTTACAGGAGAATGGAGAAAGTTACGCAACACAGAACTGCATGCATTGTATTCTTCACCTCACATAGGAACATTAAATCCAGACGTTTGAGATGGGCAGGGCTTGCAGCACGTATGGGCGAATCCATAAATGCATATGGAGTGTTAGTTGGGAGGCCATAGGGAAAAATACTTTTGGGGAGGCTGAGACGTAGATGAAAGAATAATATTAAAATGGATTTGAGAGAGGTGAGATATGATGATAGAGACTGGATTAATCTTGCACAGAATAGGGACCGACGGCGGGCTTATGTGAGGGAGGCAATGAATCTCCGGGTTCCTTAAAAGCAATAAGTAATTAAGGCTATAGGCCTATTGTTTTACTTCTGTTGTTTGATTTCATATCAAATACTTATGTTTTCATTAACAGTACCGTGAAGGAGGAGTTGCAAGACCGATGACGGCAGTAAGGGGTGCAGGCTACACTTCAGCTTCAAGTCAGCGTCAGTTTGATCCACTAAATCAAGCCGTAAAATTGCCAGCAACTCCACAGCTAGAAACAAAACGAGAAGATTCGTAAGTGAAAATTTAGCCTACATGTTTTGCTTTGATCTCTCCTTTATATGTCATTTAATACATACTTGCTTGGGAGAAATTACTAGGGAAAAGAAAAAAAAAGGAAAACGAATATTTTTTGTTTCTGTAAATTTCGATGTCCCCCCACACCACATACAAGAGAAAAAAGATACTTAAATAATTGAAAATAATTTGAAAATTGTTGTAACACGAAGCAATAGAGAAACGATGTGATCACTGCAAAAACTATTAGCCCACCAGACTCCTTTCAGTACACAGCATTGTGATTTTACCATTTTTAGTAATATCTGGTATTAGTTGGCAACACTGAAGTGACGGCCAAATTAGACGAGACGATAAAAGTCACCCTCGGCTCTCTTTTTGCGCATGCGCCATCGGAGTAGTATTTCCGCTTCCGGTGTGATGCTGGGCCTCGTTGTAAGCATAAAAATTGTTTTATTCACCGCATTCTAGATTCACCTTCGTCACGATCATATATTATTTACATTTCGGTGATACAAGTTACGTAATTATAATAATAGTGCATTGATAGATTTCACAATTATTACTCCAGCTCCTGTTATCCAAGTCAAACGTTATTTTCGTATAATTGTATTCCAGAATATTTCCTCATAAGTCTTGATAGGCTATATGTATTAAGAGTTAATTTCTGGTGGTAGTATTGATATTAAACTTGGCTAACACAATATTCCATCTACAACTTCAGAGGGGCGGCAAGAACTAGCGCTGAGGTAGTTCTGGATATTTCAACTGTAAACCAACTTACGAATCTCGTGATATGCAAATAAATATCACCAAACGTAGGTGCCAACTTCAGAGGGGCTGCAAGACACTTTGTGTCCGAATTTATAAAACCAGGGGCATCACATCCAGTAAAATTAAGAGTGATCTCAACCTTGTTAACAATTCGAAGAGATACTCCTATGTAAATAAAGCGGCGAAACTAGCGCTGAAGTAGTTCTGGTGATTTCGGAAGTGAAAATTGTTGAATTTATAAGGGTTTCTTTTTATGTAGATACAGTTGATCGTATATGCATGGCGTAACAAAACCCTAAACTAACCAAATCTAACCTGTCACAGATTCGTATATGCAACATGTATATAAGCGGGGAACTACTTCAGCACTAGTTTAGCCAAAAATTGAATTAATTTGTTTGAAAGATGAAGTAGGTTATAGGCCAAAGATTATTATTTGAACTCTATAGAGAGTAGTGGTTTGGTTCGAATGGAACATCTCGGAAAGAAGAAGATATATATATATATATATATATATATATATATATATATATATATTTATTATTACCGGTATAGACCTATATTCATTATTATTTATTATTCCACAGTTGAGTAACAAAATGGACAAGGAACCATCCAAAAGAACAAATCGGGACACCCTTAGAACAATAGCATTTTAAATATCATGGTAAATTAGGAAACATACCACTAACTTTATGAGTTCTTGTAGGCCCTAAATGTTTTTATCCATCTAAATCACTGATAGAGGAGGTCAGCTGTCGAACATGTTAGTAAAGCAATTCATAATGCCGCTATCTTTCCTGAATTTGAGATCGGTGAATCTTCACACATGCAACAGAGTGACTCCACTTCTCTATCCATGATCCACATTTTTGTAGTTCAGTTCAAATCTATGAACTGTTGGGATCGAACAGTAATGGTCCTAAGTCTTACCAAGCGGAAATAACACAGAGCTAACAGTTAATTAACAGTGTATGGTAATTATGTAGTAATAATCGGCCAGGCCTCCATATTCCCGTAATAGAGGTCCAGGGCACCTTCGTTATCATATGTATTTTCTTTTATTAAATTTCGTTTGTATATGATTAACTTGTCATCCAGTATCCACTTTACACCCTGGATCTCTGTTGTAGTAAGATGATGGCCTGGCCGATATGACCTGTCGATGGTTTGTTTCTACACAATTATTAAAATATATGTGTATACTTGGTAATGTATCTATCCTGGATCTCTATTACGGGAAGATGGCCTGGCTGATGATTACTACTTAATTACCCAAAATTCAAAACTAACCATTATCAACACTCGTTTTTAGGTTGATTTTTTTTGTTATGATCGTCGTCGAAGGTGTATGCTCGTTAATTGATTAGCAACGGCTATATAACTACTGATAATGGATAAATCCTTAATAAAGAAAATTGTCCCCACTGAAAGTGCAGTGAACTGGAATACAATGATAAATTGGGTTATATTAATGACAGTGTAACTAATGGCTCATCGTCGGGTGGCGATCAAAACCTTGTAATTCCAAAACTGGAAATTTTACAAGAGAAAGATATAATATTACTGATACGATATCATGTTCACGTGCTCTATTTTATGTACATGTCTTAAATGTCTGTTTAAATTCGACTGTTTACTAAATATGACACTGCAATGTTTGCATACCACAGGCATTATTACAGAAGTTTGAAAACTAATCCATCAATCTCGAATGAAAGTAAAAGAAATCCAGTTCACAATTACTGCGGTAAATAAAACATTTTTATGCTTACAACGGGGCTCAGCGTCACACCGGAAGCGAAATTTCTTCACTGATAGCGCATGCGCAATAAAGGGAGCCGAGGGTGACTTTTATCGTCTCGTCCAAATTAGCCTTTTAGGAGCTACTCTTACGTGATCCTCACAATGTATGATTAATAGATCTAGTGTTGTGAAACATAATTAAATACTGTATAATATTTTGGCATACAGTACATGTATTGTATATGCAATATTTCATTAAAAATGCTAAAATATTTGAACACGTTTTTTTTTTTTCATGTTATACTGTACATATTTGGTTATCTTCTGCTATATATGTGGTCCTGGTTAATACATGGATAACACGCGATCTCTTGGAGAGCATTGTACCAGGGTTTTATTATATTTGGTTCACAACTTTTTCATAGCAAATACTTCACAATTTCTGTTATTGTGGATAAGTAACAGAATTCGTGTTTTAATATGCTAAGTCTTTATTAGTTTGTTATATCATATTGTTTTTGTTTAGCATTAGAAGGTGCACAAAATGGAAAATTAATCTATATTAATATTATGATTACAAACATTAGCCATGACCAGCACTCTATTCCCATAACAATAATTTGAATGTTATCTGTGCAGAAACTTGATTCAGTTATGCCCTCATGAATGTAGTTGAATGTAGTCCCAAATTATTTTTTTATTTTATTGTATTATTTTACGATGCTGTATCAACATCTAGGTTATTTAGTGTCTGAATGATATGTAGGTGATAATTCCGATGAAATGAGTCCGGGGTCCAGCACCGAAAGTTACCCAGCATTTGCTCGTATTGGGTTGAGGGAAAACCCCGGAAAAAACCTCAACCAGGTAACTTGCCCTGACCGGGATTCGAACCCGGGCCACCTGGTTTCGCAGCCAGACGCGCTGACCGTTACTCCACAGGTGTGGACAGTTCCAAATTAAAAATACAGGTTCTGCCACTGGATGGCATGCTCATCCATATTGAACTTCTACATGTACGTATGTTATTTGGTATCTGTACTTTCTGTATGATAATAATACTTAACAAGTTTGTTCTTTAATTTTTAGACCAGAAGAAAAGATCCGGAAACTAGAGCGTAAAATTACGGAGCTCATAGAAGAATCTTGTTTGGCAAGTAGTCGAGGAGAACAGAGGCTGGCACTGGATAAAGCCAAAGATGCTTCAGGCAAAGAGCGTAGTCTCATCAGGATGCAGGAGCAGGCAGGCCTGAGTGAAACACACAACTTGGATCTTACTTTCTCGGTAATAACATTTTTTTTCATTTTGTTATAATGTTCATTTATTACACTATGTTTCAAAATGATGGTAACATATGATTATTAAGTAAGTCCTAGGCCTAAGTATTAGTGAGAAATTAACATGATACATCTCAGAGTTTCAAGTTCTAAATTTCGAAAAACGTGTTAATTCTTTTTTGATGGGAGACATTGTTGAAAAATGGCAACTCAACAACATTCATTTTGCATTCTGTACCTTGTGAAAACAAATTCAGTAACGATGATACAAAGGTTGTTTTGTAGACATTTCAGAATTGACCATCTAGCACATCATTGATGTGGCCTATCATTCTTGGCCTCCCATGTCACCAGACTTGACGCCATGTGACTTCTTTCTTTAGAGGCATGTAAAGAATACAATTTATGTGCCAACTCTACGCCAAGGTCTTGAAGAAGTAAGACATTAGATCTTGCTGCAATTGCATCTATAAACAGATAGGAGAGAGAGTGGCAAGAATTTGACTGTCGTGTTGATGTACGCCATTCAACAAGGCTTTCTCACATTGATTATTTATAATGTGGAATATTCTCATGACCTTCCTTGAACTGTCTTGACTCATTTTCTCACTACTTCATCACTCATGGTATTTTGACTATGGATCTCACAAATCTGACCATAAATATTAATCGGTTTCACAATACTTCCATTCAAAAACTGGAAGCAGACCTTATTTCACAGTCAACCGGCCATTCTTTTGTCTAGAACATGTCTGGCTTGCCAAGAAATGAGAGAAGTTACAGCAGTGCGTGAAAGAACAATATAAATCGCAGTGGAAATGCTTGCAGTTGGTACTGACTTTTCTGAACATGATGTGTTGAAGTTAATATTGTTAAACAGACCACAGACCATGAGTTGCAAGATGTTACTTTGTAATTTTCTTCATAAATGGCGGGTTATCACCAACCACTTGCTCGTCTTTCTTCTCCTGTTGCCAGTAAAGGGCTCTCCCAACTGAACTACCCGGGAACTCCACCCGACACCGTCTCAACTTTTCCCTTTATATCCACACAACTCGCGTGGGCTGACGAAACGCCAAACACCCACATCGAGTGCACACAAACTCTTTGTGACTAGAAATTGTAGTTTTCTGTTAACGTACACAGTGATGTATATATTATGCAAATCTAATCTTTCAGGTAATGCTTCCTGTAAAGCAGATTTGAATAATTTCAGGGGAAAAATTGTTCCGGGGCCGGGTAGAGCACTGGTACATTCAACCAGAGGTCCCGGGATCAATACCCGGCCCCGGAACAATTTTTCCCTTGAAATTATTCAAATCTGCTTTACAGGAAGCTTTACCTGAAAGGTTAGATTTGCATAATATATACGTCACTGTGTACATTAACAGAAAACCACAATTTCAAGTCACACAGAGTTTGTGTGCACTCGATGTGGGTCTCTGGCGTTTCGTCAGCCCACGTGAGTTGTGTGGATATAAAGGGAAAAATTGAGACGGTGTCGGGTGGAGTTCCCGGGTAGCTCAGTTGGGAGAGTGCTGGTACGTTCAACCAGAGGTCCCGGGATCGATACCCAGCCCCGGAACAAATTTTCCCTTGAAATTATTCAAATCTGCTTTACAGGAAGCTTTACCTGAAAGATTAGATTTGCAAGGGCTCTGTTCTTAAAATAAATTTTGTGCCCCTTCTTTAGCCAAAATATGAATCTTTGTTACCATTATGTTCAGAGATCACACAAGATGGATATTATTGTTCCTTAGCAATTGACTTACAGTGTTCCTGTACTCAACAGGTCTAGAGATGATTACATTTGTATTTATTACGTGTTTTCAGGTTCTCTTCAACCTTGCAAATCAGTATGCCAACAATGAGATGTACTCTGAAGCACTTAATACTTACCAGGTGATCACGAAGAACAGGATGTTTAATAATGCAAACAGGCTGAAAGTAAACATGGGGAATATTTACTTGAAGTTGGGACAGTTCAACCGTGCCTTGAAGATGTACCGAATGGCGCTGGATCAGGTTCCATCTATACACAAAGATCTCAGGTTGGTTGCTACAAATTTCATACATAAACCTGCTTTTAGTGAGTGTCACACTTAAGAGTGTATAGTTATTTCTATGAATTTAAGGTAGTGAGAGGAAGAATCCAGGAAGGAATAGCTGCCTTGTAACAAAGGATATCTCGTGGTGTGTGTGTGCGTGCTTGCGTGTGTTTTTTTTTTTTCTCTTTCTTTTCGATTGCGATGATATCAGCACATTTATTAAAATCTTCGCTGAGATAGTTTAAAGAATTTTCAGATTTCCTAAGGCATTTGGCAATGTTACTTCTGTCCAATAGCTGTCAGATGCATAAATAAAGTATTGTAAACTTTTATTAAAATACTAATAAAAATAATGGCTGAGTTAGTTACGGAAAATTATTTAATAAATATGAAGGGATTTGACATTGCAGTATGACATATGATTAAAGTAATTTTATTTTTACTGTAACTTTTTTGAGACTTAAAACAAGTAGTTCCTTCAGGCAAAAAAGTTGATTTTCATCACCAGCAGTCCATCATTCTCCACTATCAATACCACCTATTTATCTGTTGTTATCTCCTATCACCACTATCAGCATAATCACCCTTAATTCACTCTCATTATCACACTGAAACAAACTCCTGCTTTGTGCAAATGGAGGCATGTTGTTACCATTCGAGTCTGTATTATCTGTATGATACATTATTCATTCTACTTTTAATTAGTAATAATAATAATGTAATCATCGTCATTGTTAGTTAGCATAAATAAGTTTGGTATGTGATTTTGTATTCTTCTCATGTTTCAGATTGAAAATTATGCACAACATAGGCATACTTTTTGTGAAAATGGGCCAGTTCAGCGATGCCATCCCCAGTTTTGAATACATAATGCAAGAGAAGCCAGATTTCGCCACTGGTACGCTTTATAAATATACTGTATTTACTCGAATATAATATCACCATTGAATATAATACACACCCCAATATTTTTATCCAAAAGTCCAGGAAAAGTTTGCTGGCGAATATATACGCACCTGTGCTAAAAACCACTCAAGATTAAAATTATATTATCAAGGCAGGTTACAAAGGCACCCTTACTCTAACTATGTATCGCATTTATCCTCACTTGCAGTATCAAAACTGGAACTTCCAGCCACCAGGTCTGAGTTGATGTCAGAATATTGATTGACAATGACTGACTAAATCATGTCACTCTTTCCGCAGTACCTACTTTTATTGTTAATCAATTCTTTTGGTTTATTTAAAAGTTGTATACATAACATTTCAGAATAAAAAATGCCATTCAGTCATTACCGTAGGTTAAAAATAACGTTTGTATTAATAATGGTGGTTGTCAAAAATGGTCATGAAAATATGAATGAAACATACATGAAAGACGAGAAAACACAAACCCACAATGGCTGTTTCTATTAGCAATTTCCCATCATATCCCATAGCATAAATTGAGCGTTAATTTAAATTTGTTCCAGTCAGAGTGTTCGCATGTGAATTGTATTGTATTTATTAACATTCCATGGTATTCGTACATTGCTTCACAGCTAGAATATGGAACATGTAAAAAAAATCTTAATAGTACTACAAAGTCTTAATTATAGTCACAGTCTAGTTGAAATATATACAGAGGAGTTTTACAATATTCTAGCACAACACAAAGGTTTAGTATCACTACTTAATACAAGACAGAAATATTCATGAAGCATTGTTGAATGTCATAAATTCACCTACAGAATAGAAGGCATGAGAAATTAGGTACTTCTTTAATTTGGCTGTAAATAATTTTATGTTTTGAATTTGATTGTTTATATTCTTAAGGATGTTATTAACAATTCTTACTGCCATATAACGCACTCCTTTTTGATAGCACAATAGACTTGACAATAATACATCATCGAAAATAGTATGCATCCCAGTTTTCAAGATGACATTTTATCAAAAAAGGATGTGTATTATAATCATTTAAATATGGTAAAATAGTTTATTTCTTTTCAAGCTAAATTTTTGGAAGAAAAACATCCCTTTTCATCAGCATGAGTTAATTTCTTAGTGAATGAGGGAGTGAATGTATTTTTGTGTGTGTGGGTGTGCACATATGTGCATGTGTGCCAAAAGGATATTTCCAAATTTAGTTTCTGACAATTTGGTTACATTTGTTTTGTGTAAATTACGGAGCGTATATTTTTCTTTGTTTTTCTGTGGTTTTTGTCTCTCATCTTCTCTGCTATCCTTTTCCATTCTCCTTCCTCCTCCTCCTCTGCCTCCACCTCCTCCTCCCCTTCTTCTTTCTCCTCCATTTCTTTCCTCTTCTCCTTCTCTACGGATTTAGAAAGGAAAATGTAGACAAACCAGTTTCTTCTGGATTCTGTTTTCCTTCATAATTTTAAGATTACAGTAGAGCATCGATTATCCAAAACAATTGGGGATAGGGGGTGTTTGGATAACTGATTTTTCGGATAACTAATTGTTTACGAAAACAAATTGTACTGGTTTCATAGGAGCAGTATGAAACAAAGAAACACTGATATCAAACACAAAACTGTACATACAGTACATATTTTGTATCACACTTCTTACAAATAACACAGAGAACTGACTAGCCTAGTTTGACAAGTTCAAAATGGCCATTAAAGTAAAATTTGCTGACTGGAATGCTTTCGGTTAACTGATATTTCGTTGATCGATATTTGGATAATCGATGCTCTACTATATTAAATGAATTCTATTCTGACATTCAAGAAGTATATTCACTTCACCTTCCATCAGTTTTTCTGAAAGCATTTGTAAGTCACCGGTTTTCTTCTTCTTATTCCATATAATAATAAATTATACACTAGCATTTCCTAGAATAAAATACATACTAGGTTCAAAAACTTCCCGGAATTTGCTAGTATCATAGAAACAACGTACCTTAAACACTCTTCTACAGCATTCCCTTCAAAATAGTTGCCTTCCGCAACAACACACTTTTGCCAACGCGTGTAGAGTTCCTGGAAGCAGGTCTGGAAGCCATTTTGTGAAACCCGTCTTAGTGCTCTCGTCGCGTTTGCGATAACCTCTTCAGCATTGAATCTCCGTCCTTTCAGATGACTTTTCAGACGGGGAAACAGAAAGTAATCAGGTGGTGAGAGATCGGGAGAGCATGGTAAGTGATCCAAAGCAGTTATGTTGTACCTGGCAAGAAAATTCTTTACAATAATTGCGCGATGAGCAGGTGCATTGTCATGCATAAGGAACCAGTTGTTTTCTACCCACTTTTCTGGACGTTTCCTTCTCACTGCGTCCCGGAGGCGACGGAGGATTTCTACGTACAATTCTTTCGTTACAGTACGACCTTCTGGAATGAACTCATGGTGGATGAGACCCTGAGAGTCGAAGAAAACTTCCAACATAACTTTGCCTTTGGAAGTGTCCCTAGGAAATTTTTGCTTCCGAGGAGATGTTTTCGATTTCCACTCAGATGACTGTCGTTTAGGGACTGGGTCGTACAAGTAGCACCAAGTTTCATCGCCAGTAATAATTTTGTTTAAGAAATCACCATCTTCATCAGCCATACTGATCATGTCCCCAGCAAGAGTCATTCTTGTTTCTTTCTGTTCTGCCGGCAACATTTTCGGAACTAGCTTCTGAGACACGTCATGCATGTTGAGATGCTTGTGAAGAACATTGTGTACACTTCCGACTGATATTCCGACCTCTGCTGCTATCTCTTTTATGCTTTTACGTCGGTCGTCCCTCACAACATTACGCACACGCTGAGCGATTGCTTCATTTGTTGCAGTTATTGGTCGGTCGCTGCGTACGCCATCTTTGATGCCATCGCGACCACCAGAAAAGCGTTTATGCCAGGCATACACTTGAGTTTTTGTCACTACTGCTTCGCCATTATGCTTCTTCCAACAATCTTAATGTCTCTGCAGGAATTTTGTGTAACAAAACACAGAACTTGATGTTTGTACGTTGCTCTGTGGACATAAATACAAAATGCGACGAACAAACAAAACACTATGATAAACAATTGCCTACAACTCAAAACCAACAATCGCCATTATCAACAAACTTTGAGGAAATGACATCATGAATGTTACCAACAAAACAAATGTATAATATCCCTTGTTATATATTAATACGAAAAATGGTAGTAAAATTCCGGGAACTTTTTGAACCCAGTAGTAGAACAGAATTCATTGACAAATACTTCACGAACGAATCTGTTCCTCTTTAGTATAGCTCCCAGGATCCAGTTCATGTTATTTGTCATAAACAGAATCCATGGTATCTTAAAATAATTTTGTTTTGTTTGCGTATAGGTCTCCATATGATTTTATGCTATTACGCACTTGGTGAGAAGGATAAAATGAAGCGAGCTTTTCAACTGCTATTGGAATGTCCCCTAAACATAGAAGACGACGAGAAATACAACGCTACTACTGTAAGTTGTGTAATTCATTTATTGTTTCTGTTGCAATAGTAATGTAGATGTCATGAGCTTTTAAATGTTAGGCTACAGATATGACACACTAGTAATATGCGTTGCAAGAGCGGTATGTTGAAGTTTTCATGTTCGAGGAAAAGTTTGAAAAAGCGAAATGTAGTTGAGCTTTTTTAATTTCCGAGAATTGAAAGAAAACATACTGCTCGTGTATCGTACATTATTTTTGTGCGAAGATCGTTGATTACATACCTGAAAGAGGAATTTTTAATTAGTTGCAATGAAATCTCCATCTTGGTTTCTGTTCAATGACGGCAAATTTGCAAAACAAAAATATCTATCTTCAACATTGTTGCTTTAAAATGTTTTCTGTGTTTACTATACTCCAGCAGGCCGTGATATAAGTCTGTCTTTTTTTTACCTCAGTCTATGATGAGTGTGGAATCTTGTTGATTTTTTCACGGCTTCCTTAATGTTACTTAGTGGAGTTGTAGAGTTTACTTAATTTTCGCAAATATTTAAAAACAATAATTAACAGTGCAATTTAGGTGAAATTGCAGTGGTAAGTTTCCAATTTGTAATTACTACTATATTGAACGTCTCTAAAAATAATATGTTAAAAGCCTAAAGCAGTAAAATCAATATGTCACTTAAGCGGTAAGAAGAGGGAAATTGTTATGTGTGTTAGGTTGGGAATACTGTGTGCGGAAACCAAGCAAATGCGCACTATCTCGCACAAAATAAATTTACTTCATGTGTTATAGTTGTTTAGTCAACTGTCTGAAGACAGATCTGAACCTCACTTTGTATTGACATTTATGATAGAGTTGCTTGCTCTCTCTCTGAATTTTATTTAGTGTGTTTCAGTATTTTAGAGAGGGAGTGAGGAATAGGAGAGAGAGAAAGGAAGAAAGATTTTTAATTTAAGGGGTTAGGTACAGCTTACAGCAGTAAAATTTTGGGAATATTCAACATTTTTTTTCCTCCATTACTGTATTGTGTACAATAATGAAAATTGGTATGTTTAAAACACTATCCTTCTGCTGTGTGAAAAAAAATATATATATATATTTTTACGATTTAAAAAAGAATATTTACATTTTTTTTCCTTCCAAAATTCAGTTCACTGTGCAGTGATGAAGTGTCTCCCACATAACTCAAAAACTATCCAACATTCTGTGATGAATATACATGTCATATCTACAATATGATGCAAAATCACTCCTCTACCTTTGATAGATTGTCTGATAAAAAATAAATTCATTAAAAAAATTGGTCAAATATCAGTATTTTCTTCTAACACAAAATAAAAAAAAAAATAATATTTATTAAGGAATGTAGTTGAAAGTGCATGATATTTGTAAATATGAGTTTCAGCAATAAAATACAAGAGAGAGAACATGAAAAAGTTAACAAGTTTATGAGTTATGAGGGAAATGCTTCATCACTGCACAGTGAACTGCCACCATCTTTAATTTTGAAAAAAAAATATATATGAGGAGTCCACTGCAAGAATGATGGATGTCATTTGGAATACATTTTGCAGGAGAAGCAGTTGAAAGTTTGAAATGCTTAGTGCTCAAAACTTAACTGTGATTTTCCGATCATTACTGGACAATGACAATCAGTGTTAATGCCATATAACTCTCTATGAACTTTCTTTATGTCTTAAGCTATGCATTGACAGTCTTGGTTCATTTTCGACAAGAAAGTGACATCCATCATTCTTGAAGTGGACTCTTCATATATAAGTAATTTTTTTTTAAATCATAAAAATATTTTTTTTCATATAGCAGAAGGACAGCATTTTACGTGTACCAGTTTTCATTATTGTACAAGATACAGTAATGGAGGAAAAAAATGTTGAATATTTCCAAAAATTTTACCGCTGTAAGCTGTACCTAATCCCTTAAGACATTTTATGTTATTTACTGTAGAATTTTTATTGCTTTATACAAGTGGTGTATGCAGAATTTTGTCAAGGGGGTGGCTCAGGGAGGGTCAGCATTAAAATTGTTTACAATTTAATTTATCGGTATTTAAAATGTTGTGTATCATCTTCATCATCATCATCATCATCATCGAGTTGTGTGGTTCCAGTTTCCAGGTTTTTTATTTTTCGTTTATGTTGTTTATGCATTATTACAATGGTGATTAAATGAAAGAAATTAACTATAAGACAGAAAGAGAAAATAATAAGGAATGTCGAGGCTAACACTCAAATAATACTATCGCATATGGCAAACAAATTCTGGTTTGCCAATTACTTCATTATGGGGAATAATGAAAAAGAAAGAAGACTTTTTAATGCCGACTTTCATTGTGATTCAGGTTCAATCAAACAAAAACATTTGTGCCACACTATATTATTGTAATGAAATTTATTGTAAATAATAATTGTATGTCTAAATAAATTGTTATAATAAAGTTTGGTATATAACACACGTTAGTGCTACATATTTTAGCCTTTTCTTCTCATTTTATGTAATCCCTTTTTTAAGGAAAACTCCTGTTTAAGAAAAAAAACGTAATCCCCCAGAGATTCGTTAAAAAAGGGTTTTACTGTATATGTTACACGCACTTACAGAGATTTCCTCAAATCCCCATGTCACTTTTTCATAATGTTTATTTGTTGAAGTTACAAAATCACTTCCATGTCATCTTGTACGCATTTGTTACTGCTTTTATTTTTATTGTCATTGTTTTCATCCTTATACATATTATCACCATAATTATCCCTTTAGTGTAATGTTAAATAAGAATAAGAATAAATAAGAATAACAGAAAACCACAATTTAAGTCACACAGAGTTAGTGTGCACTCAATGTTGGTTGCTTGACGGTTGTCAGCCCACTTTGAAGTCTGTGGATATAGAGGGAAAAATTGGATCGGTGTCTGGTAGAGTTCCCGGGTAGCTCAGTTGGTAGACCATTGGTACGTTAAACCAAAGGTCCCGGGTTCGATACCTGACCCTGGAACAATTTTTCCCTCGAAATTATTCAAATAAACTTTACAGGGAGTTATCTGAAAGCTTGATTTGCAAGTTATTTTTCCTCATCTGTTTGATACAGGATGACCCAGCATCGAACCTGATCCTCGAGGTAATAAAAAATGACTCCCTGCGGAAACTGGAGCGAGGTATGAGGCAGGAAGCCGAGCGAAGCATCCTGACTGCAGCTAAACTCATCTCGCCTGTGATAGAAGATTCTTTCAGTGCAGGTAAGTCCTTGTTCTTTTGAAATTAATTTGCAGCATGAAGTTTTGTTTGTGGTAATAGCAATAACTCATATTTATAGGCTATAATTGGTGTGTGGATGCAATCAAGGGTTCCAACCATTCCTCCCTGGCCAGTGATCTGGAAATCAACAAGGCTGTGATGTACCTGAAGCAGAAGGAGTTTTCCCAAGCAGTTGATACTCTCCGTGCCTTTGAGAAGAAGGAGAGTAAGGTTGCCAGTGCAGCTGCTACCAATTTGGCCTTCATTCATTTCTTGGTAAGTAGTTAAGTAAAATATTAAGACACTTCAGATGGACTCAGTAGTAATGTGTTCAGATATAAGTCAATCATTATTTGACTATGTATTGTAGACAAGCAAGTTAATCTTATGATGCTATTGTGAACTATTGATAATAGTCTTTATTAAACACAATGTGTGTAACTTTCAACCATTCTTTAATTTACGAGGGCTAGTCAATAAAGAATGAGAATGAATTTTTTGCTTACGAAGTACTCTAGGCAGGGTTGTCAAGGTTGGTATGGTATTGTAAATTTATTTCCACTCAACAATAGGATTTTATTCTTCCAACAATAATTCCTTTCTACAATTCGCCTTAAACGCTCTCGTCAACAATTGGATTTTCACTCAACACAGTATTCGTTATAGCACTCCACCGACGACAATGACAATTTACTTGGACTATTACGAACAACAATGAACTGTTAATCTTAACTAATATTTACAAAGCACTATTTACAAATCAGAACTATCAGTTCTCAGTTCACAGTTCTTCTATCTCAGTCACTCGAGTTCACAGTATCTCGAACCACAGACCTTCAGAGACAGTTCACTGTACTCGAACTCAGGTCCCTCCAACTGCGGTCCACTGCACTCGAACTCAGGTCCCTCCAACTGCGGTCCACTGCACTCGAACTCAGGTTCCTCCAACTGCGGTCCACTGCACTCGAACTCAGGTCCCTCCAACTGCGGTCCACTGCACTCGAACTCAGGTCCCTCCAACTGCGGTCCACTGCACTCGAACTCAGGTCCCTCCAACTGCGGTCCACTGCACGCGAACTCAGGTCCCTCCAACTGCGGTCCACTGCACTCGAACTCAGGTCCCTCCAACTGCGGTCCGCTGCACTTGAACTCAGGCCTTCGGATGCTGATACAGTTGTGGACGCACACTCGAGTCGAACTCCGGTACACAAGACTGGCTTGCTTGCTCTGGCTTACTCACTGACTGAATAACTGAAAATTCTCTTGTCGTTCCTTCGCGTCCGTAATTTATAACCACAGCGACGTAGCCTCGAAAGTTCGAATTCGCGATTCTTCCACTTCGACGGATTTCTCGGCCTCTCTAGGCAAGCAGAAGATGCGCGCGCAAACTCCCTCGCCACGTAGGCCCTTTCCCCTTACTTCTCTCCGCGCGCGCCATCCCAAAGTGCTCCGTGAGGCCCGCGTCGGCTCACGCGCGGTCTGCTCTCTTTCGGGACCCTGGTCGTGAGTTCGAATCTCACGTCGCTGTCACAGTATTTTTCAAAGCAGTCCCCATTGAGTTGTGTGCATCTGGCCCAACGTGTCTTCCAGTCCTGGACATGGTCTTCAGAACTGCCTCCACCTTCTTCAAAGTGTAAACATAAAGTGTTAAGAGAGTTTTAGGGTAACAGTAAGAAATTTGGAAGAGAAATCTTCATTGTAGGTCTCCTTTTGACAGATATTAATGTGTTTCATTGGTTAATGAGCGCACGAGAGCAAGAAGTACCAGTAACTAATAATTCTCTTTTTCCAACAAGAATTTCTTCTTTTGAAATCATGGACTACTTTCATCAGTTAAGATGTAATTTTCTTCATTTGAAACATGTTATTATGCTAAGCTACTGGTACTCACATTTTCTGAGATCTTTAATTTAACTTATTAACTGGTTACTTACTTACTTACAAATGGCTTTTAAGGAATCCGAAGGTTCATTGCCGCCCTCACATAAGCCCGCCATTGGTCCCTATCCTGTGCAAGATTAATCCAGTCTCTATCATCATACCCCACCTCCCTCAAATCCATTTTAATATTATCCTCCCATCTACGTCTCGGCCTCCCTAAAGGTCTTTTTCCCTCCGGTCTCCCAACTAACACTGTATATGCATTTCTGGATTCGCCCATACTGCTACATGCCCTGCCCATCTCAAACGTCTGGATTTTAAGTTCCTAATTATGTCAGGCGAAGAATACAATGCGTGCAGTTCTGTGTTGTGTAACTTTCTCCATTCTCCTGTAACTTCATCCCGCTTAGCCCCAAATATTTTCCTAAGCACCTTATTCTCAAACACCCTGAACCTATGTTCCTCTCTCAGAGTGAGAGTCCAAGGTTCACAACCATGCAGAAGAACCGGTAATATAACTGTTTTATAAATTCTAACTTTCAGATTTTTTGATAGCAGACTGGATGATAAGAGCTTCTCAACCGAATAATAACACGCATTTCCCATATTTATTCTGCGTTTAATTTCCTCCCGAGTGTCATTTATATTTGTTACTGTTGCTCCAAGATATTTGAATTTTTTTTTTTTTGACTGGTACTAATATATATTTTTCGAATTTTTTTTATTGTTTATAATCACTAGAGAGCGGAATTTAGGCAAGAACCTATTTTTTTCCTTGATACATACGGGCTTGAGATTTAATATTTACATTTTTCATGGAAATATAGGTATAAATAAAGGGGTTTTATAGTGCCTAAAAATGCCTATTTCGACGTTGTGCCTATTTTTAAATTTTATAAATTTTTGCATAATTTTTCGTAACTGTTCACTGTTTTTCTTAACATCCTGTACCGTTCACATTCCAAGATGGATAACAACAACTCATTCCTAGCAGTGAACAGCACAATAGAGAAGTACCTCCGGGCCACCCCTTCTCATTCTTACAATATTTCAATCCTAAAATTCCAACTTTCAATCGGGTGGTGTAGTCGGTATAACACTGGCCTTCTGTGCTCGAGGTTGCAAATTGAACTCCTGTGGGACAAGTTGTTGTTGTTGTTGTTGTTATTATTATTATTATTATTATTATTATTATTATTATTATTATTATTATTATTATTTCCTCCTCTGTCTGTCAGCAATTTAACACAAACTCACTGAGTTGTACTCGAATAAGCATTCTCTTATATTCCAAGACAGAAACAACCCTTTACTTTTTCCTCACCATTTGTAAGTACAGCAGTGAGCGACACAATAGCCACAATAGTGCTGATCATCTACTGTGAAGCAAACTATGGAAATGTGATTGGTGTATGAAAAGCACTCTTATATTAGTGACATTCTTTAACAAAAGAAGCCTATTTTTTTTATTTTATAGATCCTAAATAAAGGAGTATAACACCCTAAGACTCTCACTCTGAGAGAGGAACATAGGTTGTGTTTGAGAATAAGGTGCTTAGGAAAATATTTGGGGCTAAGCGGGATGAAGTTACAGGAGAATGGAGAAAGTTACACAACACAGAACTGCACGCATTGTATTCTTCACCTAACATAATTAGGAACTTAAAATCCAGACGTTTGAGATGGGCAGGGCATGTAGCACGTATGGGCGAATCCAGAAATGCATATAGAGTGTTAGTTGGGAGACCGGAGGGAAAAAGACCTTTAGGGAGGCCGAGACGTAGATGGGAGGATAATATTAAAATGGATTTGAGGGAGATGGGGTGTGATGATAGAGACTGGATTAATCTTGCACAGGATAGGGACCGATGGCGGGCTTATGTGAGGGCGGCAATGAACCTTCGGGTTCCTTGAAAGCCATTTGTAAGTAAGTAAGTAAGACCCTATTTTAGGAGCCTAAAATGCCACTTTTTAGGGCCTAAAATTCTGCTCTCTAATAATCACAATCGTAGTCTTCTTGTTCTTCATACTGTGACAGCGACGTGAGATTCGAACTCACGACCAGCGTCCCGCAAGAGAGAAGATCGCGTGGAGCACTTTGGGATGGCGCGCGGCGGAGAGGGGAAAGGGCCAACGCGGCGAGAGAGTGGAGAGAGAGTGCGCGCGCATCTGGTGCTGGTAGAGAGGAGAGGGCTCTGGATTTTTCTGGAGTGCCATCTCTAGAGACGCGTGGAACTTTCGAGGCTACGTCGCTGTGGTTATAAATTACGGTCGCGAAGGAACGACAGCAGTTTTCAGTTATTCAGTCAGTGAGTAAGCCAGAGCAAGCAAGCCAGACTTGTGTGCCGGAGTTCGACTCGAGTGTGCGTCCGCATCTGCGTCAGCATCCGAAGGCCTGAGTTCGAGTGCAGTGGACCGCAGTTGGAGTGACCTGAGTTCGAGTGCAGTGGACCGCAGTTGGAGGGACCCGAGTTCGAGTACAGTGAACTGTCTCTGAAGGTCTGTGGTTCGAGATACTGTGAACTCGAGTGACTGAGATAGAAGAACTGTGAACTGAGAACTGGTAGTTCTGATTTGTAAATAGTGCTTTGTAAATATTAGTTAAGATTAACAGTTCATTGTTGTGCGTAATAGTCCAAGTAAATTGTCATTGTCGTCGGTGGAGTGCTATAACGAATACTGTGTTGAGTGAAGATCCAATTGCTGACGAGAGCGTTTAAGGTGAATTGTAGAAAGGAATTATTGTGTGACGAATAAATTACATTGTTGTTACTAATAAAATTTACAATACATTATAATAAATTTATGAGGTTTAAAATTGTGTTACTGTTGTATTGCAGCAAGGTGACATCACACAAGCCGAGAAGTACGGAGAGATGGCTCGACAAGCTGATAGTTACAATGCTGCAGCGTTTGTCAACCTGGGCAACTGCAGTCTTGCTCGGAATGACGTTGAGAAGGCCAAGGAGCTCTTTGCATGTGCCCTGGATAGTGATACCTCATGTGTTGAGGCACTCTACAATCTAGGTTAGAAGAGCCTTTTATCTAACTGAATCACTTTCTCCTTTCCTGTTCGTACTCTTTCCCGTTCTTCTCGTTCATTAGCAGTAGCAGCTTTTGGGTTTTGAAAGAAATAGGACAAACAGAATTATCATAGAAAAGAGCTTACTTGATATTTCACTTCTTGTATATTAACTCCACCACATACTTCTTACTGCAAAGAATTGAGAGGTCAGAAAAAAATAGGTACAAGTGGCATTTCTAAAATCATGAGTTAAGTGTATCCAGGGTAAGTTAAAGCTTCTAAAATTTTAGTGGCAAAGGGATATATATTTTAAATTCTTCACATATTAAAAATGAAATAAACATTTTTACGGAATTTATGATATCTTACATACTTTTAACAACATTTTCTTAAAAGAAGCTTAAGTGCACTTATACCCCTTTGCTTCTGACTCCTCAATTCTTCTTGCTTGCTGAAATAAAAAATATTGTGCACTATTTCTTCTCCTTGGACAGCAAAATTAAACAATTCTCTATTGAACATCTGCATATCGATTTTGGTTTTTCATAGATTGTTTATTTATTCTCCCCTTCCCTCTCCAAACCTCCCCCCCTCTCCTCCTCTCCTCTGCTCTCCTGTCCTCTCCTCTCGTCTCCTTTCCCTCCCCTCCCCTCTTCTCTTCTCTTCTCTACTCTTCTCTTCTCTCCTCTCCTCTCCTCTCCTCTCCTCTCCTCTCCTCTCCCCCTCCACTCCTCCCCTCCCATCTCACTCTCCTCTCCTGTCCTCCCCTCTCCCTCTCCTCTTTCCTCTCTCCTCTCGTCTCTTCCCTTCCCTTTCCTTCTCTCCCTCCCCTCTCGCTCCCCTTTCCATTCCTCTCTCCTCTGCTCTCCTCGTCTACCCTTCCCTCTCTCCTACTTTTTTCTCTTTTTTTCCCCCCTTTTAGTTTTCCTCTTCTTTTTCTCCCAGCTTTCTCTCCCTTCGCCCTCCTGTTTATCAGCTTCCCTCTTTTATCTCCTATTCCTCCCCTGCTCTTTTTTCTCTTCCTCCTTATTTATCTGTTCTTCCTTTTCAGTCATTCTCATTTTTTGCTTCTCCTCGTTCTTTCTCTTTGTCCTCCCTTTTCTTTTGTTCTTTCTGTTACTGTTTTTAGTATACTAGTTTTCATCATGATGTAAAACATTTTTGTCTTTCAGACTCATGGTTGGAATACAAAATGCAAGTTATGTTGTGCTTTCTGTTGGCAGGTCTCGTGAACAAGCAGCTGGGTCTGTACGAGGACGCCTTGGAATGCTTTCTGAAGCTGCAGGCGATTGTGCGACATCACCCACAGGTTCTTTATCACGTGGCACATCTCTACGAGCTCCTTGGTGATGTTGACCAGGCCACAGAATGGTGAGTGCCTGTGCCAAATTCTATCTCCATTAAGTGCTCTTGTGATACAGTTCAATGTTCTAATTGAAATGTTTTTACAAACTAAAAGTGAGACTGGATGGAAGTGTATCTGTAATTTTAAACGTAATCGAGATGAACCTCTTTTTTAACGAATCTCTGTGGGATTACTTTTTTACCTCAGGAATCTTCTATGCCACATCAATAAATTTAGGAATGCAGTTATATTGTCAGACTCCAAAACAGCTATTCTATCAATCGTCTCTAAACACACCTTCATCTCAAACAGCAGAAATAACTAAAATGCTCTCTCAATTAATATCACTCAATAAAAGAATTGTATTCCAATGGATACCATCCCATTGTGGAATCCTGGGAAACGAGAATGCAGATGCTTTAGCAAAGAAGGGCAGCACTGCTACTTACAGACCCGTTACTAAATCTACGTATTACTCTGTGAAGATATTTATTAAATCTACATACTTATGGCGAAGTGCATCAACATTGATTAAAAACGCAGTAATCATAGATTACGAAACGATGGTTAAACAGTAGCCGTGGTTAAAATGTAATTTATGTGCACCATTCATAATCACCAATTACTAAAACTTGGCTAGCTGACACCTCATTTAACCAGAGTAAAGTCTATGATGGTACATTGTTTCTACAAAATGACTAAAGGAAAGCATCCATACCGCTGCAAAGATAATAGTCAACGTCTAAAACCGACTGCGCTCACTATGTTCTACATCGAAATGAACGTATCCTACATTTTCGCGTTGCATTTGTTTGCCTTTGGGCGCTGTTATATTTGTGAGTTCCATTTCTTTGTGTTTTTCAGTACTTTTAGGTTAAAATCGTACAAAATGGAAAATTGAATCCAAAAATGATTATATCCCAATGTTAGGTTGAAGTATCGATAGACTTAATTACTAGATTTAAATGTAGGCCTATTATATAAAAAAGATGGAATATCCATAAAGGAAAAGGATGCAGAAAGTTGGTAGGAATGTGTGTGCGATCTTGGACTACACCAGGGAATTGTGCATTATCCTAAGATCCATCCATAACCTCTCTTTGTTCAGCCAGTGACATAGAGAAAGAGATACTGGTATTCGAGTATTCCCTCTTAAAATACAGAAAATAATAGTTACATAGAATCGTAATATAAGCAGCCGATCCGTAGGAGAAATATGATTGTTCTTGTGTTATTTCAATTGATCCCTTTGTAGATTTTGATAAAGGAAATCCCTCCTGAAATTTTCTGTCACCTAATTGCTCGCAAGAATTCTCTCTTTCCACTAAAGAACCTTCACGCTCACGCTCTATCCAAGTAATTCAAGTACTGCACAATAATAATCGTCTTCGAAATAATCACCTGTGGTTATGGCCGCCATTTTGCTTTACTTGCTCTACTAATCGCTGGTTATCTCCTTTAACCGCTCATATTTGGCCGGTTAGAGATTACTGTGGTTAACTTCCTATTTAAGTCGTAACCGAGGTCGATCCACTGTAAAAATGCTTAATCGGGGATTGGGTCACAATTTTAACCGATGGTTACACTAACCGACGTTGATGTATGTGGGCATTAGACTTCAACAAACAAAATTTGATAACACAATCCCAAGGGAAAAAATGGAACTCTCTGCATCAAAATCCACAGTTAATTTCCGATTTACCACGAAAATCGTCTGTAGCTGCATTTAGATTGCCAACAGGCCATGATTGTTTGGCTAAACACCTGCATAGAATTGGAATATATCAGTCCTCTAACTGCCCATTGTGCAACTCAAACCAAGAAATGGATTCGGAACACCTCAAAATCTGTGCTTCATTGGCTGGTCATGATAATATCTTTGAAAAATATTGGAGTGCAAGATTTCAAATGACTTTGTCAAATGCCTGGCATTAGAAAACAACAACAACAACTTTTTTACCTTAAATAGGGGTTTTCCTTAAAAGGGGGTTTACATAAAATTGAAAGGAAATGCTATAATAACTAGTACTAACATGTGTGATATAGGTTGTTCATTATCTTGTGAAACCATATGGATGCATGTGCCATAGCTCATAGTAAGTGAGCTCGCTTGCTACCAGTGGAAGTGTAGCAAGGGAGGGATGCTTTCCAGTCCACTTTTTCTTCCCCTCATAAGCAAGTACGTTTCACGAGATAACAAATGATATACCAAATATTATAATCATTTAATTATGCCTATAATTATTATTTACAATAAATTTTATTATAATATTTTCTAACCCTTCAAATGGTGAGAGAGAAATGTTTTTCCGTTTAGTTGAATCTGAACCACACTGAAACTCAGCATTGAAAATTTCTTCTTTCTTCTTCATTATTCCCTACAATGAAGTAGCTGACAAACCATGCTTTTTGCCATTGCGATAGTGTTTCATTCGACATCCCTTATTTTCACTTTCTGTCTTATAGTTAATTTCTCCCATTTCATTACCATTGTAATGATGCATAAATGAACTCAAACTAACAAAAAAACTTGGAAATAGGATCTACACAACTCGCGAGAACAAAGCAAGCAAAGCAACCACTCTGTGAAAGCAACACAAAGCAAGACCATAAAGAACGATAAAGAATAATTTCACCGTGTGGCACCACATTACTATCGATTGACATGTGCTATCGAATATGCTGGTACTAATGATTATTGAAAGTCGAGTCGATATTTCGGGCTTCATTATCACAAAATTTACTTGAAAAGTATTCCTTAAAAGCAGGATTTTCCTTAAACCAGGTTTCCTTAAAAGCGTACATTATTATTATTATTATTATTATTATTATTATTATTATTATTATTATTATTATTATTATTATTATTATTATTACAGTAAAATCCCTCGTATCCTGCACCCAAATTACCAAAACAACGGCACTTTTGGCTAGGCCAAAAAAAGTCATTCATGCGACAGGGAAGAGTAGGACGAAGATGTGAGTGGTTTTCGTGGACTGCACATGCCGCATATTGTTTACTCTTTACATTGTTCACATGTGAAAACATAGACAGAAAACTCCGTTATGTCCCTGGATAGATCGGGTAGCATCGGTAAGCTGTCACTCAGACTTGCAAACAATGCGCAGAGACGATATCTTTAAATTTACTACTTGAACTTTCCCATCTCAAAGGTGTGTTGGACGAGTCTAAATGGGAAAGTGTGAAATTCTCTGTTCCTACAGCGCTTAAAGTTTCATTCAAGTGAAGGATAGTATATATAAACAAGAAGATGTTAGAGATATGTTAAAGAGTGTCAAATCATCGAGCGCCATTTCATCTTCATAGTTGCGACGTTGGCTACACTGATCTTCACATCACATGACTGTTATTTAAAATTGTCATAAGGTTACGTTATTATGTATTACAATAATTATGAATTGATGAATGTACATTACTATATTTATGCCTAATACTAAAAATAAACGTATTTCAAAACTTTATTTTTAAATATCTATATGAAAATTACTAGATTTCAACATGGAAAAAAATGTTCGTGCAGTACGGTATGTCTTTACAAATCTATAAATGTATTTTCCAATTATCCGACAAAATCAGTTATCCAGTACTGACTTTGTCCCACAGTTGCCGGATACAAGGAATTCTACATTAATTATTATTATTATTATTATTATTATTATCATCATAATTTGGCTGGGACTTAATAGGTTATTCCTTAAAAATGGAAATTCCATAAAAACGGGGTTTTACTGTATTTGTTCGAAATTCTGCAATTTCAGTAAATTCGAATGTAGCAGAAGTGTAGAACAATAATGTACATCATCTATGGAGATTTGGATTCAAAATCCAGCAAGACCAAATGGTATTGGGACAGGTTTTCTTGGAACACCTTAGTTTTCTCTTTCATGAGTCAATGATTTATCCATCATTACATCACATGACTCGAAAATTAAATGTCTGATCTTGCACAAGGCAACACTGTTATACATGTATCATATGACTTAAATGGTAACGAGCTATTTTTGTACAGAAAACCGTTTATATGAGAAATAAAAAACAGAAATGTTAGAGAGAATCAAATGAAAAAACGTTTGTAGGTGTTAAATAGATAAAAATTGTGAGACCTTACTAATTTGTTTTTGTTTGACGGACTTATTTCATGACCATTGTGTTGACATCTATGTCACCGTATTTTATTGAGAAATATTATGGAGTTCAAGAAGACTAACAATGTTCCATATTTGAGGCTGTGGATGACGTATCATCGACATCTCCACATGCATGATGGAAAAAACCAGTTCAGCTGGACAAGGCTGCATTGCACTGCTTGTCTTGATAATGCAGGTCAACGAAAGTTAAGTGACAATGCAATACACATTGATTGCTGTAACCACATATTAAGTCCTTAGATACGAACTTCATGCCAGTTTATAAAATGTTTTCTCAGAGCTTGTTAAGTCATTTTGCTATATTTATCTCTGGCAGAGTGTGAAATGAGAACAGTCAATACAGAAACGTAAGTGGGAAGTTACTGCGTTTTCGATTTTTGTGAACATAATGAGTTACTACTGCTTAAATGTAACATGGCAAAGATGGCGGCTGAGTGGTCAGACCTCCGGGCTGTCATGCAGGCGGCCCAGGTTCGAGTCCCGGTCAGGTCTGGGATAAATAAATAAGGATAATTTATTGCTAGTAAAAAACATTTATACACATATAAATGTTGTTGTTTTCTAATACCAGGCATTTGACAATAAAGTCATTTGATCTCTTGCACTCCAATATTTTTCAAAGATATTATCATGGTCAGCCACTGAAGCACAGATTTTGAGGTGTTCCGAATCCATTTCTTGGTTTGAGTTGCACAATGGGCAGTTAGGGGACTGATATATTCCAATTATATGCAGGTGTTTGGCCAAACAATCATGGCTGTTGCCAATCTAAATGAAGCTACAGGCGATTTTCGTGGTAAATCGGGAATTAACTGTGGATTATGATGCAGAGAGTTCCATTTTTTCCCTTGAGATTGTGTTGTCAAATTTTGTTTGTTGAAGTCTAAGTATGTAGATTTAATAAATCTTTTCACAGAGTAATACGTAGATTAGTAACAGGTCTGTAAGTAGCAGTGCTGCCCTTCTTTGCTAATGCATCCGCATTCTCGTTTCCCAGGATTCCACAATGGGATGGTATCCATTGGAATACAATTCTTTTATTGAGTGATATTAATTGAGAGAGCATTTTAGTTATTTCTGCTGTTTGAGATGAAGGTGTGTGTTTAGAGACTATTGATAGAATAGCTGCTTTGGAGTCTTGACAATATAACTACATTCATAAATTTATTGATGTGGCATAGAAGATTGCTGAGACTTTCACTTATACACATATAAATGTAAGTCATATTCTGGTTCATCCTTGAAGGAGTATCGTGCTTAGGAAGTAATCCACACACACTTAGCAATGATAGATATAATTACAAGAAAAAAAACAGCTTTAGAACGTAGGGTTAAATTGACATAGAAATAATACAATTTTAATTTCTACAATTTAACTTATACAAATACAGAAATACATATTAATGATGTGAAATAGTGTTAGTAGATTAGGATACTGAATTTCTTGGGGAGAGGAACTTGAGAAAACTGGCTGAAAATACGAAAGAGTGTTAGAATGGAGAATATTTTTGAAGTAGGTCAGGACCTACACAGGCCTGTCGATTGTTGATAGTGATGGTATTTTGTAAAGAATTGACAATGGAAAGAATACTGCGTGTTCAGTTCAAAGTGTGTCTTGGCTCGTTGTATGTCGTCATGTGGCTAGTCGATGAGCCTAGAGAATTCAATCTTCCTACACTTCTGCAGAGGCATATTACCTATGTGCCAGAGAAGTTGCCTAGCAAGTACTGCGTTCATTCTGAAGAGTACTTACCGATACGTATGGTAATGCCGGTAGTGCCAGGAATGTGAACTGTTTGGAAACACGTACTGAGATGAGTTTTTTTGTTACTGTCGGGATATGGGGAGAGGTTTAAGACGATTACTTGCGTATTTGTTGACATTAACTTCGACGGTCAACATGGACACGGAGCATTTGATTTGTGTTGTGGAATGTTGCCATACACAACCGATGATAACAAATAAGTCCCATTCACAATTAAATTTAAACATAACCGTAACACAAACACAGAAGTTTGCGGCCAGGTTATCAAATGAGATCATCCACAATGATTCACATAAATATTGACATAAACATTGCTGTTAGACGTTAATATGAAAGTTTGCAAACTCCAAACTTTCATGCTTATGCTTACGTGATTTGCAAACAGTACACAATCATGGAGCGCTGATGTATACGACAGAATAATGAGGAAATGGCGTCGTTATGTTTCCATGGTTACCAAGTATCTTAGCGGTTATGTTTATGTTCCTATCGTGAATGTTCTTGATTTTACCGTTACGTTTACATTTTTAAGGTAACGCTTCCGTTATGGTTAATTTTCATTGTGAATGAGCCTATACCCTGTGTACGACTTGCCTGCGCAAAACACAGTTCGAAAGAGGTTATGGTAGCACACAGACCGTACAGACCGCCATCTGTTGCTACAACGTTCAAATTATACCATACACGTTCTTAACTTCAGATTGAAAGCCTTGATTAATAGGCAACTTCTCTGACATAAAAGCTGAAACTCGCTTGAAATCGTTGACTCACAACAGTGACGTCATGACACACTTTGAAATAAACACCCAGTATATATTTATTTTCTGACCTGTGCCAGTAAATATTGGTTTATTTAAAATGTGCGTTACATTTGATCAATTTTTGTATGCTTTTAGGTACCTTCAACTTCTTGGAATTGTGCCAACTGACCCGGGTGTTCTACACAAGATGGCGGAAATGTACGATCATGATGGAGATAAGCAGCAAGCCTACCAATATCACTATGATGTAAGTGTTACTTTTAATTTAACACTGTATTTTCATCACATCATTACATAAAGAAACTTACGAAGTTGCTTGTTTCAGTCTTTCCGGTACTATCCATCGAACTTGGAAGTGCTGGACTGGTTAGGCTCATATTTCATCGAGCATCAAGTGGCTGAAAAGGCACTGGGTTACTTTGAACGGGCAGCTCTTATGCAGCCTAATGACGTGAAGTGGCAACTCATGGCAGCTTCCTGTCATCGGAGAAGTGGAAACTATCATCAGGCTTTACAGGCATACAAAGATATTCACGCTCGCTTTCCAGAGAACATTGAATGTAAGTATCATGAATTCATAATTGAAGACTTCCCCAGGAAAAGAATGTAACATCAAATTATTGAAATTTGTGACTTACATGGAAAAAGTAATGTGTTGTTGTCGAATGGCAATTAAGAGTTGATTTGCATCATTCTTTGTCTAACTTCCCAATAAAGTGCTTCAGTGATGTTCTTTCTTTTGTAGCAAGTTTATAATAGTAACTTCTCATTAGCAGACGTTCTCAGTAGTGCACATAAACATTTGTGTGTGCATATGTGCGTGCGCACGCCCAATAGCAAATTTATTCAAATTCATACACGCAATTCATTTTGTTTCATAGCAATGTAAAATTGGTCCAAACAAAATAGTGTTTTTAATTAGGTTCTGCAAGCGCTTCATTACAAAATAGTCTCTTTATAATGTATTTTATCCATGACCATAACGAAAAACATGCCTTTACTAAATACTTTTGCGTTTGTAAAGATTTTACCTCACAGTTTGAACTTTATCTCACAGTTCATTAGTATTTTCCTAGTACCCGGGCACACACGTATACTTTTCCATTGAACTATTACTCAAGAAGTTAATATATTAGTTACTAGATGTCACTACCTCTACTTCTTTATTACTATTTCTTAAATATGTGTATCTAATGCTCTGGATTTAACAATGAAGTCATCATCCTTCTTGCTTCCCAATATTTTGATGGAAGGTCCACAAATGTCCTAAGAGTTTCACAATTAGCCAGGTGCTCCATCTCCATGTCCTCTTCTCTGGTGCACAGTAAGCATTTAGGTGAATTCAGTACTCCAATACGATGGAGGTGTTTACTGAGGCAATCATGACCAGTAATCAATCTAAACATGGCCACAGCAGATTTTCGAGGTAGATCAGGAATTAGTTTTGGATCTTTGAATGATTCTTTCCATTTTGAATTTTGATGTTTTGCCTGTTTGCTGTAACTTATTCTTTTTATGACTCGCTTTATTGATTCATATGGGAACTTGAAATTTGTTTTTAAGTTGATATAAGTTCCTTTCTTTGCTAACATATCTGCTTTCTCGTTACCGTTCAGTCCGCAGTGGGCCGGGATCCATTGGAAGACCACTTTTTTATTTAGCATTTGAATTTGTTTTACCATGCAATGAATTTCTTAAATATACATACACTCAATCTCCTTCTCTTTTCTCTATCTACTACGTCGTAATTTGTGCATTGCATTCATATCTAATACGTATTTTTTTAAAAATTAGTAATAATTTACCTTTTGGGAGGCGAGGAGACTTGAACCTACCAAGTTGCGTTTATAGGATTTTATATCAACACGCTAAACAGACACGATGATTAATTACATTTTAATATTCCTCTTAAGTTTACAGAAGTAAAATGTGAAATTATTTTAATCACATTAGTCCCGTGAACACGTCTAAATAATCCCTGAAACTTCAAAAAGACGAAAATACATGTTTAAAATGAAAAAAATATATATATTAAAATTATATAATTAATTATAATTTGTTATTTATTCAATGCCTTAGATACCATTCTTCACTAATCGTGGCCTCCTATATCATAACCTACCTAGTACACGTATCGATTCTAAAATCCATGATGACTTATTTTCAACATATGTTCTTTTATAAAACAGAATTTTTCGTTATAGTCCTGGATAAAATTACGTATGGTACTTGTGAGCGTGATCTTTATTGCGCTCGTGTAATTTAAGCACTCGGCTGACGCCTCGTGCTTAAATCTTTCCACTCGCGCAATAAAGATACACTTACCTCACAAGTACCATAAATAACTATTAATACTGTATATTGTTCAATAATTGAAGAGCTTTTTCCCAAAACGTGTTAAGTCCATTTTCAGTAATTTGACGGGAAGGACAAAAGATTGTGGATGCTGTATCGATTTATGCTGGATTTCCTGATGGTTTCTTACTGCTATACACACATATATGTTTTCAGCATAGGTAAAATAATAATCCTCAGTTTAAATCTACGTTTTAAATAGTACCATTTTTAAAGAAATAAGTTAATATAAATTGTGTGTGATGCTTTTTATTGACCAAAATTCCATGAACAGTTCAAAACATATTGGTGTTTGTAAATTTATACCTTACATTTATACAAAATTCTCATCATGCACCTCGACATGCATGCAACAAGATGCTACCTACTGCCCTAGAGTCAACCACGAACATCTGAGAGTAACAGAGCGAAACTGCTAGCAGTACGTAGAACCATGTAATACTTTGAGTCAACCCATACTCGCTTGCTATCTCCTGCATATCTTCTGGCCAATAATCTGAATTGCCAGTGTCTGTGTCTATTTCACTTGTAACCTCCAATTTGTCACTATGAAAACCTTTGTCATTCTTCATATTATCTTGGCTGGCAGTGGCCATCTTCATACTCAACTGTTTTCTGAACAAATGCGCATCGTACGAAGGACTTCTGTTTTCTGAACAATTGTGAGGGTGCAAAAGACTTCAGTTTCCTGCAAATATGCAGGACGGATTTAAAGTGTTTCGATAGAAATTGGGCTTGGACTTGTTTTGCGTGAAATTGTCATATTTCTAGCTCGTTATTTGCTTCATGGAAGTGAGTTTCGAGGGAAAACAGAACTTTTATTTTAATTTTTTTTGGGAGGGGAGGAAGCTCTTCAATTCTTTAATAATAATAATAATAATAATAATAATAATAATAATAATAATAATAATAATAATAATAATTCTTTATTTATACTGGCAGAGTTAAAGCCATAGGGCCTTCTCTTAACTCTACCAGGGTCACAAAGTATAAAGGCGGTTAAAATTTAACAAAACGTTAAAGAACAGAATAATAACATATTACAAAAAAAATAATAATAATAATAATAATAATTCTTTATTTATACTGGCAGAGTTAAAGCCATAGGGCCTTCTCTTAACTCTACCAGGGTCACAAAGTATAAAGGCGGTTAAAATTTAACAAAAAGTTAAAGAACAGAATACTAACATATTACAAAAATAATAATAATAATAATCATCATCATCATATCCCTCACGTATTAGACCCTGCAGGATCTGTTGCAGTCTCATGCCAGCGCTTGTGTGGTCTTCCCAATTTCCTCTTTAATAATAATAATAATAATAATAATAATAATAATAATAATAATAATAATAATAATAGCATAATAAAATCTACACTGAACAACATGAAAATAATACAATAATAGAAAAAAGAAAGTAAAATACATTAGAATATAGTAAAAGCAACGTAAGATAGAATATAACAAAATGGAATGTAATAAAATAATAATAAAAAAGAAAAATACGAATATTAAATAAAATTCACAATAAAAAGGCTATGATAATAAATTTCTTGGCTGATAAAGAGAACAAAAAGGGGAAAGGAAGGAAAGAAATATATAGCCTAAATTTTTACAAAACTATCGCAGAGAAAAGGGCTTATAACTGAAAAGAATCTGAATTGAAAAAGTGCAATTTTAATTTATTTTTGAAACTAGACAATGTCCGACAGTCTCTGACATGTTGTGGTAGAGAGTTCCAGAGATGAGCTGCAGAGACCTTGAAAGATGAAGAGTAGAAGGATGTTCTGTGTTTAGGAATGGAGAGTGTGATATGGTGTTGTGAGCGAGTATCTATTTCGCGATATGAGGACAAATGTTGAAAACGAGAAGCTAGGTAGCTAGGGTTAGAGGTTTGAAGAATATTGAAGAGTAAAGTGAGAGAGTGAATAGTTCTTCGCTCTTTGAGACGGGCCCAGGACAGCATATTTAGTGAAGGTGTGATACGGTCAGATCTACGGACGTTGCAAATAAATCAAACACATGCATTATGAACACGCTGTAGTCTGTCTGTCAGTCTCATGTTAAGGTCAGTGTAGAGAGTGTCACTTACTTACTTACTGGCTTTTAAGGAACCCGGAGGTTCACTGCCGCTCTCACATAAGCCCGCCACCAGTCTCTATCCTGAGCAAGATTAATCCATTCTCTATCATCATATCCCACCTCCCTTAAATCCATTTTAATATTATCTTCCCATCTGCGTCTCGGGCTCCCTAAAGGTCTTTTTTCCCCCGGCCTCCCAACTAACACTCTATATGCATTTCTGGATTCGCCCATACGTGCTACATGCCCTGCCCATCTCAAACGTCTGGATTTAATGTTTCTAATTATGTTAGGTGAAGAATACAATGCGTGCAGTTCTGTGTTGTGTAACTTTCTCCATTCTCCTGTAACTTCATCCCTCTTAGCCCCAAATATTTTCCTGAGAACCTTATTCTCAAACACCCTTAACCTATGTTCCTCTCTCAAAGTGAGAGTCCAAGTTTCACAACCATAAAGAACAACCGATAATATAACTGTTTTATAAATTCTAACTTTCAGATTTTTTGACAGCAGACTGGATGATAAAAGCTTCTCACTGGAATAATAACAGGCATTTCCCATATTTATTCTGTGTTTAATTTCGTCCCGAGTATCATTTATATTTGTTACTGTTGCTCCAAGATAATTGAACTTCTCCACCTCTTCGAAAGATAAATTTCCAATTTTTATATTTCCATTTCGTACAATATTCTCGTCACGAGACATAATCATATACTTTGTCTTTTCGGGATTTACTTCCAAACCTATCTCTTTACTTGATTCCAGTAAAATTCCTGTGTTTTCCCTAATCGTTTGTGGATTTTCTCCTAACATATTCGCGTCATCCGCATATACAAGCAGCTGATGTAACCCATTCAATTCCAAACCCTCTCTGTTATCCTGGACTTTCCTAATGGCATACTCTAGAGCAAAGTTAAAAAGTAAAGGTGATAGTGCGTCTCCTTGCTTTAGCCCACAGTGAATTGGAAACGCATCTGACAGAAACTGACCTATACGAACTCTGCTGTACGTTTCACTAAGACACATTTTTAATTAATCGAACTAGTTTCTTGGGAATACCAAATTAAATAAGAATATCATATAAAAATTCTCTCTTAACCGAGTCATATGCCTTTTTGAAATCTATGAATAACTGATGCACTGTACACTTATACTCCCATTTTTTCTCCATTATCTGTCGAATACAAAATATCTGGTCAGTAGTTGATCTATTACACCTTAAACCACACTGATGATCCCCAATAATTTCATCGTAGAGAGTGTCACAGTAATCAAAATTCTTTATGTTGTATTTCAACATGAATAATTTTATTTGACAGGTCTGAAGTTTCTCATCCGTCTGTGCAGTGATCTAGGGCTTAAGGAAGCCACTGAATATGCACTAGAGCTGAAGAAAGCAGAGAAAGCAAAGGAAGTGCGGGAGAGGATCGGTAGCAGCAGACCAGGTTGGTACATGATATTAATGAACATCTCATCAGGTTTAAAATATTGTTGTACAAGAAGATAGTGAGCTGCTTTGCATTAATCTCTTTCCATTGAGATTTATGCCAATGTTGACATCACAGGGTCTCTGAGGAGTGGAAGTGGTCGTTCGTCCCGCGGAGGTCTGAACAGTCCCCTCAGTGACTCCCCACAGCTGTCTGCAGGCACACGCAGTAGCCCACCGGTGCCCCCGCAGGTGTCGAGGTTACACAAGCTGGCATTGCTGGAAGCAAATGAATCCTACAGTCCTACAAATCTTCACAGAGAT
The DNA here is from genome assembly GCF_040183065.1 of Periplaneta americana. Taxonomy (NCBI): domain Eukaryota; kingdom Metazoa; phylum Arthropoda; class Insecta; order Blattodea; family Blattidae; genus Periplaneta; species Periplaneta americana. The sequence goes on along the minus strand of NC_091120.1, from coordinate 182,183,851 downwards.
GTCGGTGAGTTCCATGCAACTACAATACTGAAATTATTGTCCTTAATGGATTAAGTTTTTCAATCTGACTGAAAATCTTAAGGTACCTTATAATTACAAAATTTTCCCGATTTACCACGAAAATCGTCTGTAGCTGCATTTAGATTGGCAACAGGCCATGATTGTTTGGCCAAACACCTGCATAGAATCGGAATATATCAGTCCCCTAATTGCCCATTGTGCAACTCAAACCAAGAAATGGATTCGGAACACCTCAAAATCTGTGCTTCAGTGGCTGGTCATGATAATATCTTTGAAAAATATTGGAGTGCAAGAGGTCAAATGACTTTATTGTCAAACGCCTGGCATTAGAAAACAACAACAATTACAAAATTTGTTTCTTTCTTAATTCCTTTTCTTTTTTTCCATTCTTTCATTCCTTCTTCTTGTTTCTTTTCCATTTTCCACCCATTTTCTCTCTTTGTATTATCCTTTTTGTTTCCTCCCCATTTTTCCTGCCTTTCCAGCTTTCTCCCTTTCTTCCTTCTTTCTTCCCTTTTTTCCTTATTTATTTCGTTTGTTTTCTGTTTGTCTTTTCTTTCTCCTGCCTTTCTTTCTTTATTTCCTTCCGTATTTCATTTTTTCTTTTGATGTTTTGTTTTTATTTATATAGTCAATTTTTCTCTCCTTATTTGTTTATTTCCTTATTGAAGAAGACATTCCCCCCCCCCCCTATTTCATTTTTCTTTCATTATTTAATTTTTCCGTATTTCATTTCTTTTCTTTCCTTATTCTTCTTTACTTATTGCATTTTTCTTTTCAGATTTCATTGTTTCCTCATACTTCATTTTTTCCTACTTTATCTTTTCTTTTCTTATTTCATTTTTTCTTTCCATATGTACAGTTTTCTTTTTTCTTCCCTTTTCTTTTGTTTTCTTATTTGATCTATCCCCACAGTTCATGTTTTCTTCATTATTTGATCCTATATCTGTTTTTTCCTCATATTTTCTTTCCATTTTTAATGTTTTCTTTCGTTATGTAATTTTTTCTTCCCTAATTTAATTTGGCTTTCCATATATAATTTTTTCTTTCTTTACGTTTGCTTTCCTTATTTCATTTTTACTTTCTATATCTTATCTTTTCTTTTCTCTCCTCTTATCTTTTGTTTCCCTACTTCATTTTCTTCTTTCCATATTTAATGCTTTCTATCCTTATTTAATTTTTTTCCATATTTCACGATTTCTTTCTTTATTTCATTTCCTTTCCTCTTCCCACCTTTAAATTTTTGTTTCCATATTTAGCTCTTTCTTTCCTTATTTCATGTTTCTTCATTTTCCATTTTTTCTTCTTTTTTTCAGTTTTTTGTATTTATACTTCATTTTATCTTTTCTTCTTTCGTTTCCTTTTCCTTGTTTAATATTTTTCCCCTTTGTTTCATTTTGATTTCCTCTTGTCCACACCTGTGGAGTAATGGTTAGTGCATCTGCCGCAAAACCAGGTGGCCCAGGTTTGAATCCTGGTCGGGGCAAGTTATTTGGTTGAGGTTTTTCTGGGGTTTTCCCTCAACCCAATATGAGCAAATGCTGGGTAACTAACTTTTGATGCTGGACCCCGGACTCATTTCACCGGCATTATCACCTTCATTTCATTCAGACGCTAAATAACCTAAGATGTTGATACAGCGTCGTAAAATAACCTACTTAAAAAAAAAGATTTTCTCTTTCTAGTCTTTCCTTTCCTTCTTTCCATTTTATTTTTTCTACCTTTCTATTTTTCTTCCTCGTTTTCTCCTTTGGGACTTTGTCTCTACTTTTTTTTTCATTTCTGTCTGGATTTTTCCTTTCTTTCGTTCTTTCTTTATTTCTCTCTTTTCTTTTCTCATCATTTTTATTCCTCTTTTAATTTTTTCCCCTTTCTGCTATTCATCCCTTGCACTTTTCCTTCTTTCCTCCTGTGTTCTTATTTCTCTTCTTTTTTCTTTCTGTCTTACCTTTTTTTTTAATTCCTTCCATTTTGTTGTTACTTTCTTCTCTTTCTATCTTCATTATTACTATTTCATTATCACCTTCATCTCATTCAGACGCTAAATAACCTAAGATGTTGATACAGCGTCGTAAAATAACCTACTTAAAAAAAAAGATTTTCTCTTTCTAGTCTTTCCTTTCCTTCTTTCCATTTTATTTTTTCTACCTTTCTATTTTTCTTCCTCGTTTTCTCCTTTGGGACTTTGTCTCTACTTTTTTTTTTCATTTCTGTCTGGATTTTTCCTTTCTTTCGTTCTTTCTTTATTTCTCTCTTTTCTTTTCTCATCAGTTTTATTCCTCTTTAAATTTTTTCCCCTTTCTGCTATTCATCCCTTGCACTTTCCTTCTTTCCTCCTGTGTTCTTATTTCTCTTCTTTTTTCTTTCTGTCTTACCTTTTTTTTTAATTCCTTCCATTTTGTTGTTACTTTCTTCTCTTTCTATCTTCATTATTACTATTTCATTATCACCTTCATCTCATTCAGACGCTAAATAACCTAAGATGTTGATACAGCGTCGTAAAATAACCTACTTAAAAAAAAAATTTCTCTTTCTAGTCTTTCCTTTCCTTCTTTCCATTTTATTTTTTCTACCTTTCTATTTTTCTTCCTCGTTTTCTCCTTTGGGACTTTGTCTCTACTTTTTTTTTCATTTCTGTCTGGATTTTTCCTTTCTTTCGTTCTTTCTTTATTTCTCTCTTTTCTTTTCTCATCATTTTTATTCCTCTTTTAATTTTTTCCCCTTTCTGCTATTCATCCCTTGCACTTTTCCTTCTTTCCTCCTGTGTTCTTATTTCTCTTCTTTTTTCTTTCTGTCTTACCTTTTTCTTTTTATTCCTTCCATTTTGTTGTTACTTTCTTCTCTTTCTATCTTCATTATTACTATTTCATTCCACTTTTTATTGTTGTCCTTAAAGATATTTGGCTCACTCTTCTTTTCTTTCTGTCTATATTTGATCGTTTATCTGTCCTATATGTTCTGCATGTCTATAAGTAACATTTTCTGTATCACATTCTTTTTCATTTGAATCTATGTTACATGGATAGGCTTAAGAGCATAATTAATGAAATATTAACATGATGTTTCGCTTATTCCCCACAGACGCAAGCTACAGCGACCCACTGGGTCCTCTTGCAGAGAGACCCCGCACATCAGCAGGACGCAAGCCTCCAGGCCAGGTCGAAGACGAATTTGGGGATGAGGAGCTGGGAGATGACCTGCTGCCGGAGTAGTGGCCTTCACTCACACCTGCATGCAGCATGACTCACCTGCACCTGTGTATGTATTGACACAATTCCGTCCACATCTATATTCTAGTCACTCGTATTACTTTATGTTGTAGTCATTGGGTTGTGTTTCAGGTGATTGTACCGGAATTGTTTGTCTCGGTGTAGAATGTACTACTTTAGCAGTCAAAAGGCTGGTTCACAATAAACCAGAAACGAGAATCGGAACGAAAACGAAAACGGTAGAACTATTAAAATGTGTACATTTAAATGTGAAGATTCACAATTAACAAAAAGCTTGCCGGAGCCCGGTATCGGGAACGGAGAGTTGGCCAAGTTTCAACTTTGGCGTTCACGTTTCTGATCACAGCCCACTAGATTCATTCTATTGCCATCTAAAAGCTATTTTGTCATCGTATATTTTTTAACAAGAAGACCGTGACATAACCTATGCATTATTTTGTTCTGTGCTGTGCATCATGGAGCAAGTTTTATTTGATGAGATTTTAATATTGAGTATTGAGGTAAATCCTCACGTTTATGATAAGCGCCGCCTCGTATAAAGATGAGAAAATGAAGGAGAATACGTGGCTTTCAATAGCTGCATCTTTGAACACCGATCGTAAGTGAATCATATTTTATTACTGTATTGGTTGTATTACACACTACATATTCATGCTTCAATTCAATAACTACTGTTGTGTTCATTTTTGATCTATTACAAATGTTTCTTCTCTAATTATTTTACGTTATGGTAGACTTAAAATAGGTTGTGATAATAAAGATGCATGGGCATATTTATAGTACCGTACCTAATGAAATGTTTCAGTTGAAATTTCGAAGTTGGTTAACCTGTGTTTATGTTTTGAAATGTTTCAGTTGAAATTTCGAAGTTGGTTAACCTGTGTTTATGTTGGCTGCCTTGTACTCATGAGAGAACGCTATTGGTCAATTATACACAAATAACATCAGAATGCGTAATATCGACTTTACATATTGTTATTGACATTCATATCGATATGCATAGTCGTCTACGTTCTCGGTTTATTGTGAATCAAAAATTTTCATATTCACATCCTCTGCTTCTCGTTTTCATTCTGGTTCTAGTTCCCGATTGATTATGAACCTGTCTTAATAGAAAATCGCCATAGGATTGTTTTCTGTTGCTGAATTTTTTACAGCGTGTTTACAATTATGTACTTCTTATACCGAATATATGATTAATACATCTTTCAAGTATTTCAACATAAGTCGAGTTTATTCAGATGTACATAGTGTTGGACATTGTGCCACTGTCACATATTCTGAGACAGTACATGAGTGTAGGTCACCAAAGGGAACAGAGATGTAGAACTTAAACTGAGAAGGATTCAGTCCGGTGCCGGAGAGAATTTTTATCCGTTCTAACCATTCTTTACCATATAAATCTTAATGTTTCCGACCTTCTACCTCCTAAAAAGATTGAGCACCACACCTTTCTTGGGCCTACAAGACAGCTGGTGTGTGTTGCTATCTAATACCAAAGTCCAGAAACCGTATAGTTTCTACCTCTCTTTCTCCCATATGCTCATTAGTGTGCACAAGGATACCTCACCTTTCATATACCTTTTGATACCAGAAGGAAATGTAGCATAATAATTTTTCATATTTTTAAGACTGAAATACTTGTATCTTGGGATAATTAGAACTTTTTTCTCTCTTTCTCTTTGATGGAGGAGAGACCCAAATGCTAACACCGCAACTTGAGGCTTATTGTGCTCACCACTCCATTGGTAGGATGATTGTTTTAAATCTGTAAGACCACATTTCTGCATCACAAGTCACTAATTGGTGCTATCTATCGATTCAACTACACAACAGTCAGTGCCAACAGAATTTGTGATTAACGTCCTTTTGCCCCTCCCCCAGGGACTTCTTCTGCAGCCCCCTCAGAACAATGCTATGTGTATGCAATTCACGGTACTACATCCTACTGCAGCCTGTGTAATTAAAGTTATTAAGGCTAAGGATCTGTGAAATTTTTAACTTCTACATTTTTACACCAATTAATCTGAAGCTTTTACCATGTATTTCTTACAATCTGGACATGCAATATACAAATTTTCACTTTGATATTCCAATTAGTTTACTTATAAATAATTAATTTTTGTTGTTTTTTAATACTGAATTATGACTGTCCCAGTTTTCAAAGTATACATAATTTTTTTTAAATTTATATTTAATTTATACCTGATAGATGTCCTGTCCAGGACATGGTGAAAGTTTCCCCCCTTCCAAACATAAATTCTAAAGACACCCTCATACTGACAAAAGAACAGTAGCGGTCAAAGTCCTCACTTAAATTAAGCTGCTGTCAAGCATTTTATATTACTTCCGTTGTATGAAGTGAAGCCTTCAGTGGAATGAGGGATGGACTTTAGAGTCTGTTCCAAACTATAAAAGTAAAACCTCACTGTTATTCACTTATTCAGTATTGACCTATTTGGTTAGAAAATTATTTAACAGCCCTATCGGTAAAGAAGAAAGTAAAATGCATTCCAAATGATCTAAAAGTTCTTCAAAGTATTAAAAATGACAAAAAAATGCCGAAAAAATATAAAAATGACCTATTAGTTCTTAAACGTCAAAAAACGCAAAATACAAAATTACTTTTTTTACGTTGATATTAACATAGAAAGGTTTCTATATTAATAGGCATCGTCCTAATGTGAAAAATAAGATGACGACTTTTAATCAATATCCATCCCCTAGTTATATTTAATATAAGACTATGGAGAACAGGTGTTACAAATACTTGTGAGCTGTGTGTCGACATTATGTACTTCGACAAATTTATGTTAATTTGGTGTGCAATATGATTCCAGCAGGCTTAATGTGACGGCAAGATTGAGAATGTGTTTGTAACTTAAGTGATGGAATATGAGTGGTGTTGTGTTCGGAGTGTGGTGGAGGAATGTGGGATGAGTCGTTCACTGGAATAATGCACATTGCACTTGCTTCATGCACGCAGCTGTAGGAGGATTGTCGCACTGCTCAGAGTTCCTGCACAGCCTGCTGTATTCTTGCGTCTTTCAGTGTGAGTGTTGATGTTAGACATTGCTACCTGTCGAGTTTTTTTTGTCATTTTGACCAAAAATTCTTCAGGTAGGAAAAAAAATTACAAAATGTAAGATATGTCATTGTTAATTTAATATTTTTAAACCAGTTTTTATTGTAAAAATACAGGAATAAATTATTATAAACATTTCATTTTGTTTACTTTAAATAAATAATCCTTCCTTCTTCTCCTTCCTTGTAACCACGTTATGTGAGTCTGCATAGAATTGGAATATATCAGTCCCCTAACTGCCCATTGTGCAATTCAAACCAAGAAATAGATTCGGAACACCTCACAATCTGTGCTTCAGTGGCTGACCATGATAATATCTTTGAAAAATATTAGAGTGCAAGAGGTCAAATGACTTTATTGTCAAATGCCTGGCATTAGAAAACAACAACATTAACATTATGTGAGTTGAATTAAGCCTTGGCAGAAGCAAAGAAATTTCATGTTTGCAATAGCTGGTAGAGAAAGATTCGAATTTTATTTGAACTACAGTTTTACGTCTTATCTGTGACCATAACTTGCCTCGTATTGTGGTTCAAGTGGTACATTTTTTACTACTGAAACAGCATTCATTACCTCAAGTTGAGTCTGGGAGGAAGATGGAGAAATCATAAACTAAACAATTTGTGAGCACATGTTCTTGTAGCCACTTCTGTGACTAAGCATTAGCATGCCGGTCTTCCATACACGCGGCTGAGATTCGATCCCCAGTTCAGGTCATGATTAGGGTTGCCAACCCTCCCATATTTGCCTCTAATTTTTAACAGAATCCCGGCTCCCGTATTATTCTTGTCTTCGAGTATTTTTCTCCCTTATTTTTGCATAATATAAACATTTTTATTCTGAACATTTGATTTTGCCGTGAATGATCATTTATATGATGAATTTTGTTGACCAAGACAGGCATTAAAATGTGCAGCCTGTTTAGAAAGTAATGCTTGCCAGAAATGTTAGTGCTCACCCGTTTAAAATCAAATCATGTTAATGTTTATCAATTTGGAAAAATTGGCGAGTTTTGTTCTAAGCTTGCCAAATAGTAATGCTCTTACATAGAGGATGTTTTTATCTCATGAACAATAATTGGACATATGTTCGAAAAGGAGCATGACACATCTAATCAAATCAGAGCTGAAAACTGCTGTCGACTTCAACTATTATGCCAGACAAAATCTATCTCAAAATACTCTAAGCCTTGCTGCCAAAGTGTAGAATAACGTTGTTTTTTAGTAACTGAACCGAATAATTTGTTAGTTTCCTATGTGACATTTTGTCGACTCCTTAGTCTCCCTTATTTTCTTCAAAAAAAGTTGGCAACCCTAGTCATGATGCAGTTTGTATTACGCAATGCAGACATTGCAGAATGTTTTTTCGTGGTACTCCTGTTTTCCTATATTGTTCCATTGACACACTCCACTTTATTCTTATTTAATATATCATTTTCATGAGTTAAAAATAGGCTCGAGTGAAGTTTTGGGGTAGTGCGGGTTTCTGATGCTGATATAGGAAGGGCTTAGGGCTCCAGGTCCTGGGGCTTATCGGGTACTTGTTTGGAATAGTATCTGGCTCTGTCAGGATTGAGACAATGTGGCCCACCTGTCAGCATTGGATTCACGAATACCACCTTGACCACATGTCGGACTCTGATAAAATCTCCGCACATATAAAGTGAATTAAAAGTCCGGTGATATAAAAGAAGTTTGTTATTAGTGCAGATAGCGGAAAATGAAAGGAGAGGAAAGTTGTTGGAAATATGTAGTTTTCAATCTAATGTAATTAAATTTTCAATGTAGAATACACTGTTGAGAATGTACACTATAGTCCCGTCGCTCTAATTTCCGGCAGCCAATCACGTTGCAGGTTGGCTACATTTAAACGTGTGCGTCTTGTGATTCGCTGATGAAGAAATTATGCATTTCCTAAGGCTGGATAAATACTTAATATAATCGCCCGCCATTTTGGCTCTTTCGTTGGCGTTCGCAGAAAGCACACGAGGACGTTATTTGGCGTTCAATTATTTGCTGAATTACAGTGTGTTTGATTTATTATCATAGGAGCTACGACATGATAATGTTTAATGGTGTGGCAAATAGATCCCTCGTCTGGTAGCTCGGCAATGAAGGAACAAAAATAGCGAACGATATTACCTACCTAGACTTTATAGAGCCTTGACTTCCTAAGACGTAAGCAAAGAGGAGGAGTCACGCCGGGAATAACAGCGTCGCGACTATAGTACGACACATGTGCTAGTCCCAATGCTACCAAATTCCCTTCATTTTTCACACACAGTTAAAAAAAACAATATCTTGCATTACACAACACAAATGAGTAATGCCTTCAGTGTTATCAAACATTCAGAAAAAAAAAAAAAAACAATAACTTGCAGTACACTATGCACGAATAAGTAATCCCTTCAGTTCACTACGTTTCTGAATGTGGCGTCGTATACATGTGTATTTAACGACACTTGCAAGTTTAGAGGTTGTTGGGCATCGAGATTCAAAAGGCCTGGAACCCTTTCTTAGGGAGAGATCTTTTACGTGCTGTAAATCTACGACAAGGAACCCAGAGCTTTACTTCCCTCATCTTTAAAATCCATCGCCATCTGCCAGAGATTGAAGTAGCGAACTTTGGATTGAACGGTGATTGACTAGACCATAGAAGACCACCTGATTTTCGTGGTGGAAAAGTAAGTAGGAAAACTAGTAGTAATATTTAATTTAATGATGCTTTGAACTGGGAGGTTATTCAAGACATACGAATAGCAATAATTTCAAGGGAAAATTGTTCCGGGGCCGGGTATCGATCCCGGGACCTCTGGTTGAACGTACCAGCGCTCTGCCAACTGAGCTACCCGGGAACTCAACCCGACACCGTCTCAACCTTTTCCTTTATATCCACACAACTCGCGTGGGCTGACGAAACGCCAGAGACCCACATCGAGTGAATAATTTCAAGGGCCCCGGAACAATTTTTCTCTTGAAATTATTCAAATCTGCTTTACAGGAAGCTTTACCTGAAAGATTAGATTTGCATAATATGTACGTCACTGTGTACGTTAACAGAAAATCACAATTTCAAGTCACACAGAGTTTGTGTGCAGTGCACACTGTGCACTCGATGTGGGTCTCTGGCGTTTCGTCACCCCACGCGAGTTGTGTGGATATAAAGGGAAAGGTTAAGATGGTGTCGGGTGGAGTTCCCGGGTAGCTCAGTTGGCAGAGCGCTGTACGTTCAACCAGAGGTCCCGGGATCGATACCCGGCCCCGGAACAATTTTTCCCTTGAAATTATTCAAATCTGCTTTACAGGAAGCTTTACCTGAAAGATTAGATTTGCATAATACGAATAGCAGTCTACTAAACAAAAGGCCGTTTTATTTGATTCCTTATTAAGTGATTTCATATGCGAGTAAGTATGTCGTCGTTAATAGTTCAAGAAAATAAAGTCCACTGCTGTGAAGTAACGGTTAACATATCTGATAGTCAAACAACCGAGTACGGGTTTAAATCCTGTTAGGGACAAGTTACCTGGTTGAGGTTTTTCCCGGGGTTTTCCCTCAACCCATTAAAAGCAAATGCTGGGTAATTCTTGGCACTGGATCCTGGACTCAATTTGTTAGCATTATCATCACCTTCATTTCACTCAGATTTTATCATCGCAGTTGATAAAGCGTCGTAAAATAAACAAAAAAAGAAAACATATGAACAGTAATATTATTTGCAACATGATAAAAGAACGGAATTATTACGAAACACATTGAACGTAAATGAAAAAAAACATGCGTCATCTTTATCTGCTCCCCCCCCCCCAATTAGTTTTTAGTTCTGGTCATTAGTACAGTAGTGGCAAAAAAAACCGGACCGACCCTTGTAGCTGATTTCAGAGCCTTGTTCAGTCCAGAGCACGATAGACTGGTAACTAAGACTTTCGTGGTTCGAATCCTGCCTGGGAAGGAAACTTTTTGTTTTGTTCCTTATTCAAATTTATTCCCAATACTTTTCGATTGCAGCGATATTTTACTACTTAATTGACTTATTGTTCCCAGAACATGAATTTTACCAGCAATCGAAAAGTATTGGGAATAAATTTGAATAAGGAACCAAAAAAAGTTTCCTTTCCAGGCAGGATTCGAACCATGAAAGTCTTAGTTACCAGTCTATCGTGCTCTGGAGTGAACAAGGCTCTGAAATCAGCTACAAGGGTCAGTCCGGTTTTTTTGCCACTACTGTACATAACCATGAAAAACGTAACATCCTAAAGCTATCAGTTCTTCAAACCTGTTGTGAAACAACAAATGACTAAACTGCAAAAAGAGAAAATATAGTTAGCTGTTTGTTGTCTTATTTATCTTCTTTGTCACTGATGAGCCAAGCGAGGTCTTGCAAGCTTGAACTTGATGCTTTTTGTACTTGGGCATTGTAATGGACAGAGTAGTGTGGATAGCCATTGTGATGGTCACAACATTCCCACATCAACTCCCCTTCCACTGCAGTTGGCTGCAGTCTGCACAACCTTGTTAGAGGTAAGTGTCCACATCCTGGTCCATTCCCACTATGTGAGCCGAGTACAGAATGTTCCACAAATGTTTGTGTCACGTATTCTTGGTCTAGAGCAGTATTCCGCAACCTCTTTATACTCACGGCACACCCTAGATGGGCCTAGACTCAACACGGCACACCAAAATATTAATCCCCTCAAAAACATGTGATGTGACTCTGTTAATATAAGTAATTACGTAATGTAATTAAATTTATTATTATTATTATTATTATTATTATTATTATTATTATTATTATTATTATTATTATTATCAATTCAATTCAATAATTCAGTATGGTATTTTAGGTTGGGGAGGAATGGCAAAATCGACTCTCCGTCCTTTAAATCTGCTCCAAAAAAGAATTATCAAAATTTGTCTATATAAACCTTTTGATTACCCAACAAAATTAATTTTTCAGGAATTTGGCGTATCAGATCTAGAACAAATTTATAAACAAAAATTGCTGATTTACTTCCATAAAAACCACAATAAATTTAAATTTGATCCTCATGAATACCAGACGAGACAAAACTACAGTTTCTTTCTAAATACTCCCAAATGCCACACAACTGCTGGATTAAAACACAGCAGAAATTTTGGACCCAAAATATATAATACATTAATTAGAGCTTACCCTGAGCTAAGTACACTTAACACACATAGATTTAAGAAACAAATCAGATTAATTATTTAATTGTTTAAGCTAATTGAGTTAAAAATTGTTACTCTAATATTCATGTACTTCTGTATTTTCTATTTGTATATAGACCCTGTTATTACATGCTGTATGTATTTTACCATTTATTAATGTGATTGTGCTCAATGAACTCTCTTAATTTTGTGATATATTTTGTATAACTGATCTGAACTGCGCCCAAGCACGAGCTTCTGCTCTTTCGGGCTGCAATGCCTAATGTAGCTCAAGTGTATAGAATTAATAAATATTATTATTAAAAATATTATTATTATTATTATTATTATTATTATTATTATTATTGTCGTTATTATAAAACAGAAATCGACTATTACATTTATTAACAATTTATGAACTTTAATTCACTGTAGAAAATACGCATTATTATTACTAATATTAAAGTAAACAATTTTGTGCGAGATCGTGCGTATTTGCTTGGTTTCCGCACAAAACCAATACGCGGTAAGTCTAAAATTCGACATTCAGTATTCCCAACCTAACACACATAACAATTTCCCTCTTCTTACCGCTTAAGTGACATATTGATTTTACTGCTTTAGGCTTTTAACATATTATTTTTAGAGGCGTTCAATATAGTAATAATTGTAAATTGGAAACTTACCATTGCAACTTCGCTGTTAATTATTGTTTTTAAATATTTGCAAAAATTAAGTAAACTCTGCAACTCCACTAAAGTTACTGCATTCGTGGTGCATGTAACATTAAGGAAGCCGTTTGTTTTAAGTTCGCATTTATAGACTGGGGGGAAAAAAAAGACAGACGTATATCACGGCCTGCTGGAGTATAGTAAACACAGAAAACATTTTAAAGCAACAATGTTGAAGATAGATATTTTTGTTTTGCAACTTTGCCGTCATTGAAGAGAAACCAAGATGGAGATTTCATTGCAACTAATTAGAAATTCCTCTTTCAGGTATGTAATAAACGATCTTCGCACAGAATAATTACGATACACGAGCGGTATGTTTTCTTTCAATTCTCGGAAATTAAAAAAGCTCAACTACGTTTCGCTTTTTCAAACTTTTCCTCGAACATGAAAACTTCAACATACCGCTCTTGTAACGCATATTACTATTACTCACACCTTCAATATGATACTTTTGCCTGCTTAGCTGCACAGAGGTGGCTGATCCGTGGTGGAATTGTTAACTGTGCAAGCCTCATTTCTTCATCGATGGATTTGAGTCTCTCCCTCTTTGATGTTTTAATTTCAGTTAAAGTCGAGAAGCCCAGTTCACACATATATGTAGTTGAAACTGGCAATAACATTAACTGCCATTTTGGAGATAACCGGGTATTCACTCCTTATTGACAACCAAAATGTTTCCAAAGACACTTCAAGAAGTTTTAATTTCAATATTCTGTCTGCTTTTAAGTCTGCTAGTTCCTCTTGTACGAGTATATTATTCGGAAGATGTTTTGAATCCACAATGAATGGATCACGAACCGAGTCAAAATCTTGAACACATTCTCTCCGAAATGCAAGATTACTAAATGTTCTTTAATTAAATCTATCAACATTTTATTGCCGTCAGCAAGGGCCATACAGTTGGGAACATCTCAAACGACCCATTATAGCTAACTTTCTGTACTTTTGTGAAACCTGTACCAACATCGTCAAGAGCGTCACTTGTTTTTTCCTTTTGTTCCAACAAGCGATGGTAATAATATACATCTTTGTTTGACAGAGAGGAATGTTTTGTTACCAAATGTCGTTTCAATTTACTGGGAACCATAGCATTACTGTGATTTTCACACAACACACTCGGGGATTGGGTGTGTTTCGTTAACATACCATTTTAATTTCAAATAATTTTCGCGTCACACCTTTTGTCTTGTGAAGGCACACTGGTTGCGGAACACTGGTCTAGAGAAGTGGCAATAATGTGGAGTTATGAATCGCATCTTCAGATTTGCTGGCTCAGATGTTTCGGAACCACTTATAGATCCTACAGTCGATAGTCCTATTGCTAGTATCGATAGTCATAAACTTTCGTAATTGGTTATAAACTAAATATATTTCTGAATTAATATCTACACACATACTGAACTACAGTATTAATTTAATAATATATACTGAATTGAATTACAGAATTTTATTCTTACATACTATTGTGGTACAATTTTATGATTTTCCTTAAATTAAATCCCAACATTAGCTATCATATGTGACCATTACTCTAAGGATAAGTTTCCCATTAAAATAACCATTTCCAGTTTGTTGGAATGCCAGTAGTTTTCGCCTTTCATTGATTAAGTTTCCAGTTTTGGATAACAATCCTTTTGAGGGAACTGAAGATCCCAGTGAAAACAGATACTTCCTGGCCAAATAACTTAGTTGTGGATGAATGGTGTGTGATAAAAGATACAGATAAGTGGAAACAAAATACTGGATTTGTTTAGTTAATTATGCAAAATAATGAGTACGTGCCTGAAATTTGCGTAGTAATTAAATAGGGATGTAATGGAAAAAAAAAATGTACTTGATAATAAGGCTGAGTTTATAAATTATAATTAAGGAACACTATCTTCCATAATTTTGTACATTAATGAAGATCATAAAACCTGGTTCCAGCCAATCAGAAAGAGACCATCCAACCTCTCAACTCTCACTATAAAGAGACTATCCTTTCCGGACCTACTCTGTCATCGTTTTTATTCTACCCTAGATTGCAAATGGAAGAGTCGTGTGAGTCGTTCGTTTATGATTCAAAAGAATACTTGGATTCACAGACTGGAATGAGATGTGAACGATTTCTGGTTGAATAAGACAATCGATAGATGATTGCACCCAAATTTTGACATGAATACTTCTTTATTGGAGGTACAGATTGGAAAAAGTCGCATTGCATGTATAGGCCAATAATATTATGATTGATCTTTTTTTGGATGCTATCAGTAATCGCCTGAACTATCGATAGTACTGGAAACAATTTGACTATTGACCGACCTCGATGATCGCACCCCAATTTTACATAAATACTTTATTGAAGGTACAGATTGACGAATAGCAAAAGGGCACAATTTTTTGCATTTCCATAGTATCACTGTGTTGGTTTCATTACCATAGTTACCATTTTGTGTTGGTGAACAATGGATTTTTTATTTTTTGCATTTCTATAGTTACCAATTTGTTGAACATCACTGTGTTGGTAAACAATGGATTTTTTTGTGTTATTCTTTATTTTTTGCATTTCCATACTTACCATTTTGTTGAACATCACTGTGTTGGTAAACAATGGGTTTTCTATGTTATTCTTTATTTTTTGCATTTCCATAGTTACCATTTTGTTGAACATCACTGTGTTGGTAAACAATGGGTTTTCTATGTTATTCTTTATTTTTTGCATTTCCATAGTTACCATTTTGTTGAACATCACTGTGTTGGTAAACAATGGGTTTTCTATGTTATTCTTTATTTTTTGCATTTCCATAGTTACCATTTTGTTGAACATCACTGTGTTGGTAAACAATGGATTTTCTATGTTATTCTTTATTTTTTGCATTTCCATAGTTACCATTTTGTTGAACATCACTGTGTTGGTAAACAATGGGTTTTCTATGTTATTCTTTATTTTTTGCATTTCCATAGTTACCATTTTGTTGAACATCACTGTGTTGGTAAGCAATGGATTTTCTATGTTATTCTTTATTTTTTGCATTTCCATAGTTACCATTTTGTTGAACATCACTGTGTTGGTAAACAATGGATTTTCTATGTTATTCTTTATTTTTTGCATTTCCATAGTTACCATTTTGTTGAACATCACTGTGTTGGTAAACAATGAATTTTCTGTGTTATTCTTTATTTTTTGCATTTCCATAGTTACCATTTTGTTGAACATCACTGTGTTGGTAAACAATGGATTTTCTATGTTATTCTTTATTTTTTGCATTTCCATAGTTACCATTTTGTTGAACATCACTGTGTTGGTGAACAATGGATTTTTTATTTTTTGCATTACCATAGTTACCATTTTGTTGAACATCACTGTGTTGGTAAACAATGGATTTTTTATTTTTTGCATTACCATAGTTACCATTTTGTTGAACATCACTGTGTTGGTAAACAATGGATTTTTTATTTTTTGCATTACCATAGTTACCATTTTGTTGAACATCACTGTGTTGGTAAGCAATGGATTTTCTATGTTATTCTTTATTTTTTGCATTTCCATAGTTACCATTTTGTTGAACATCACTGTGTTGGTAAACAATGGATTTTCTATGTTATTCTTTATTTTTTGCATTTCCATAGTTACCATTTTGTTGAACATCACTGTGTTGGTAAACAATGGATTTTCTGTGTTATTCTTTATTTTTTGCATTTCCATAGTTACCATTTTGTTGAACATCACTGTGTTGGTAAACAATGGATTTTCTGTGTTATTCTTTATTTTTTGCATTTCCATAGTTACCATTTTGTTGAACATCACTGTGTTGGTAAACAATGGATTTTCTATGTTATTCTTTATTTTTTGCATTTCCATAGTTACCATTTTGTTGAACATCACTGTGTTGGTAAACAATGGATTTTCTATGTTATTCTTTATTTTTTGCATTTCCATAGTTACCATTTTGTTGAACATCACTGTGTTGGTAAACAATGGATTTTCTATGTTATTCTTTATTTTTTGCATTTCCATAGTTACCATTTTGTTGCACATCACTGTGTTGGTAAACAATGGATTTTTTATGTTATTCTTTATTTTTTGCATTTCCATAGTTACCAATTTGTTGAACGTCACTGTGTTGGTAAACAATGGATTTTTTATGTTATTCTTTATTTTTTGCATTTCCATAGTTACCAATTTGTTGAACATCACTGTGTTGGTAAGCAATGGATTTTCTATGTTATTCTTTATTTTTTGCATTTCCATAGTTACCATTTTGTTGAACATCACTGTGTTGGTAAACAATGGATTTTCTATGTTATTCTTTATTTTTTGCATTTCCATAGTTACCATTTTGTTGAACATCACTGTGTTGGTAAACAATGGATTTTCTATGTTATTCTTTATTTTTTGCATTTCCATAGTTACCATTTTGTTGAACATCATTGTGTTGGTAAGCAGTAGATTTTTTATGTTATTCTTTATTTTTTGCATTTCCATATCGCTGTGTTGGTAAACATTGTTTTTTTTTATTTTATTTTTTATTTCTTGCATTTCCATATATCACTGTGTTCGTAAACAATGGGTTTATTTTTTATTTTTTTCATTTCCCTAGTATCACTGTGGTGGTAAACAATGGGTTTTTTATATTGTTTTTTGCATTACCATAATTACCATTTTGTTGAATATCACTGTGTTGGTAAACAATGTTTTTTTTATTTAAATTTATTTTTTACATATTTATAGTTACCATTTTGTACTGCTACAATAATTTTTTAGGTTTCGAGCTATGGTTGTCATAAAATGTAAAGTTACTGCTATCTAATGTTATGAAAGTAATAGGAGTTTTCTCAAGGTTTGAGAAAATTGAGAACACTTAACAATTAAGAGAAAGCTCATGTTCCATTCATAATTACAAAGATTCGATAAGGAACTTTGAGAAAACTGGTTCTGTTGCTTTAAGAAGTAATCTGAAAGACAAAATAATCAGTGATGTCACTGCTGAGGTTCTTCAGACAAGTGATGAAATAAGGAGAAATAATTATTATGAATTAATTGTCATCATTTCGACCAACGTTATATAACCTCTCAGTTGATACAGTGTTGTTAAATAACATAAAAGACAAAGATACTCTAATCAATTGACGTTTTTTGTAAAAAGAGATTGGGAAGTACTTAAGTTCGGAATGAGACAGAAGCCTAATATGCATTGCATAACACCCTGTAGCTTGCCAAGGGAGTCAGCTTTTAACTAAGGTTAACTGAGAGGAAGAACGGACCAATCATTAACCATGTCACTGGTTGCCTGTATCACACCACGCGCAGGAATGTGAAATAGGATTTAATGTGACTTGGTCATGCACAGCGGATTCAGTCACTGGGGAGGTCAGCTGAGTTGCCAGAATGTTCGCAGAGGATGTGAAGTGTCTGCACGGATACTGGGAATTACTCTCACCCCAACGGAACCGTCTGGTCTCATATATTTCACGTGGTACAGTGCTATAAAGAGGAATTGGTGTACAGTATTCTGTTATAGCTGAAGAAGAGCCAAATAGTTTTTTATGCTCGACTATGCCGAAATGTAGTAATTATACACCTGGTAGTAGCCCTTTAATGCACCTCATTAAAGTACACCTATTCATTATAATTCAGTTGTTCAGCCAATGAGAAATCACCTTTGTACCGTTATGAAACCGCAAGTATCGATTATTCTCGCATATGCAATCGAAAGACAATTAGCGAAAAGTCACAGAGGCTGGAAATCCAATACTGTCGCAGAAGGTTATGTTCTGTTA
The DNA here is from genome assembly GCF_040183065.1 of Periplaneta americana. Classification (NCBI taxonomy): domain Eukaryota; kingdom Metazoa; phylum Arthropoda; class Insecta; order Blattodea; family Blattidae; genus Periplaneta; species Periplaneta americana. The sequence continues at coordinate 182,165,855 of NC_091120.1, read as the reverse complement.
CTATAATAATTAACGTTAATTGTAAATAATATTCAAATAAATTCAATTTGTCATCTCGTTTTTCAATTCTAAATCAATTTCCAGGTTATATCAAGACTAATGTTCATGTTATTCTCTAGATTATATCAAGGTCAATGACATTCGTGCCTCGGAAAAAATCAATACTTTCGCGTCTGCGCACATCTCACAATTCATCTCAGTTCCGCTCCTCACTTACATAACCATAACATGAATATTTATGAATAATTTCAAGTTAGAAATATGGTCGAGCATAAAAAGTCGTATGAAACTTGCCTATAATAGTAATTAAGACGCTCGTATGAAAATTATGAAACGAGCTTGCGCTCGTTTCATAAATAAACAAAACTCGCGTCTTAATTACTACCATTATAGGCTCGTTGCATAATGTACTATTATGCTTGCTTCCTTAATATTCAACATAAAACTACGGTTACTGCTAGTGTTGTGGAATTTAATCGATCAATTTATGTTGTAAGATTAATCGTCCACACCTGTGGAGTAACGGTCAGCGCGTCTGGCCGCGAAACCAGGTGGCCCGGGTTCGAATCCAAGTCGGGGCAAGTTATCAGGTTGAGGTTTTTTCCGGGGTTTTCCCTCAACCCAATACGAGCAAATGCTGGGTAACTTCCGGTGCTGGACCCCGGAATCATTTCACCGGCATTATCACCTTCATATCATTCAGACGCTAAATAACCTAGATGTTGATACAGCGTCGTAAAATAACCCAATAAAATAAAAATAAAAAGATTAATCGATCAAAATTATTTAATCGAATAATCGAGTCGATTAAAATTAATGGGTTGTACTTGATATTAATTAATATTTTGTTAATGCAAACTCAGACTAAAAATTACGAGAATATTCGTGTCAGAAATTGCTTACGTCAAAGCACAATAGTACCTTATTTTATAATTGCAAAGCAGGTAGTAGGTAAAAGGCAAATCTTCGCACAAACACTTCAGAAAGAGATGGAGATATGAGAACAGTAACCTGGAAGTTGAAACACAATGCGAAACTCTTATTACGTTTTATGATTTTCCAAGAAAACTTCCATCTTGTTGTTAGCTCTTCTTCCTAGCATATGAAATACATACTTTTTTGGGATTCGCCCCCCTCATCCCATAGACATGGCTACACTGTGTGTAGGTGAGAGAGTAACCATCTTTTTTCTCTTTCTAAAATGTTGCAATCCGATTAAAATAGGGGCCAGTCTGCTGTTTTGGCCATTGCACTATTGCAGTTTCTTTACTGAGTCTCTGGATGAAGCTTGTGTGTTTAGTTTACTAAAAAAAAACATTTCTGTGGTCTATGAAAAGTGAAAACTCCATTATGTCATATGAGAAGTTGAGAGGTAAACTCGATGAAACGTTTTGATTTAAACTGAACGATCGTGGAAAAGTGCTCGACAGAAAAAAATTATCGTGGTTAGTGATGGAGGAAACATTGTTACTAAAGTAGGTGAACCTTCGGTATTAACTAGGTGAGCCTTCATACTTTTTTATGTGTGTTTGTCTCAAAAATCCCCAGAGAAATTGACACAATAAATTATAAGCCTACATAATAAATATTTTATTTTAGTAGGTTATTTTACGACGCTTTATCAACAGCTTAGGTTATTTAGCATCTGAATGAAATGAAGGTGATAATGTTGGTGAGTCCGAGGTCCAGCACCGATAGTTACCTAGCATTTGCTCGTAATGGGTTGAGGGGAAACCCCGGGAAAACCTCAACCAGGTAATTCGCCGCGACCGGGAATCGAACCCGGGCCACCTGGTTTCGCGGCCAGACGTGCTAACCGTTACTCCACAGGTGTGGACCTATAATAAATATGTTAGTAAATAACTAAAATAGTATTGTTTTGTAATATAACGATACAGTATAAACATATAGCCTATACAACATTTTATACTTAATGCTTATTACCGAACACAAATTAAATTTAACAATAATTGTGCATTACAGTATATTAAAACTTTTTTCAAATCGATCAAAGCTCTTAATCTATCGATTAATCGATTAAATTCAAATAGTTAATCGATTAAATATTTTGATCGATGAACAGCACTAATATTTTCCTTTCCTACGCACGCGCGAGAGGACCCACGCGAAACTGATACTTTTAGAACTAGAGAGTCCGCGCGCAACTGATACGTTTACAACTAGATGGTCCGTACGAAACTGATACGTTTACAACTAGAGGGTCCGCGCGCAACTGATACATTTACAACTAGAGAGTCCGCGCGCAACCGATACGTTTACAACTAGAGGGTCCGCGCGCAACTGATACGTTTACAACTAGATGGTCCGTACGAAACTGATACGTTTACAACTAGAGGGTCCGCGCGCAACTGATACGTTTACAACTAGAGGGTCCGCGCGCAACTGATACGTTTACAACTAGAGTATCCGCGCGCAACTGATACGTTTACAACTAGAGGGTCCGCACGCAACTGATACGTTTACAACTAGAGTATCCACGCGCAACTGATACGTTTACAACTAGAGGGTCCGCGCGCAACTGATACGTTTACAACTAGAGTATCCGCGCGCAACTGATACGTTTGCAACTAGAGGGTCCGCACGCAACTGATACGTTTACAACTAGAGTATCCGCGCGCAACTGATACGTTTACAACTAGAGGGTCCGCGCGCAACTGATACGTTTACAACTAGAGTATCCGCGCGCAACTGATACGTTTACAACTAGAGGGTCCGCACGCAACTGATACGTTTACAACTAGAGGGTCCGCGCGCAACTGATACGTTTACAACTAGAGTATCCGCGCGCAACTGATACGTTTACAACTAGAGTATCCGCGCGCAACTGGTACGTTTACAACTAGAGTATCCGCACGCAACTAATGTGCTTACAACTAGAGGATTCCGCGCGCAACTGATGATACTTTTAAGGGGTTTACACGCAATTGATCAATTTAAATCCTTTCGCGCGCAACTTTTATACACCCCTTTGCAGCGCTTTGGTTGCGCAGCATGAAAAGTAGCGTGCAGCGCGCTCTTTTGGCTTGCATGTGGACACAACGCACATCTTTGCAGCTGTAGTGGAAAAGTTACACAGCAAAAGTAGTGACGTGTGACCGTACCGTTATTTTGATTGGATACTACATTACTGATGATAATGATTCAGCACAATTATGACATTAAAACGAGAGTGCCTGATTGTTATTGAGATAATTACTGTTTTATTGCCCTCCTTGTACCTTCCTCGCGTTCTCTGACGACACGTTGTGCCTGCATAAACTGCATCGAACTTCTGTCGGTGCAAGTCGCCTGACGAGCGCAAGTGGATAATGAAGGAGACCAGTTTGCGTCCGCCCCGACATTTATCTCCGTTAGTCTGCATCGCTCCTTGATGTGCCTGGCATGCGCCATGGTGTGATGCTCCTCGTTTATCAGTTAACCTCTTCAGGTCAAGGCCCTCTGTGTCACAGATCAGGTGAAGATTATTTTATTGGTCGATCCGAATACGGTTTTAGGCATTAAATGCCATGCATAGATGTATATTATATTTTAAAAATATAAAACTGTCTTAAAATTGAAACTTTAAAAGCGTTAAAATGCTCAGAAAGGTAATACAAGGTGGGCCAGTCAAACGGAAAAATTTCAAGGCGCAGAAAAAGAATGAAGAGTTACTATTATATCAATGTAATGAGTAGAAATGACAAGTACATGAATAACGATTAGATATGCATCAAGAAAAAAAATATTTCTTAAAAATTACGTCAGCCAAGTAACCTCCATTGAAACGCACACATTCTTCGAGTCTGGCCACAAACTGTTGCATATCCCCTCTCAGCACATTGACAGGTATCGCAGCGACCTCTTCCCGTATACGTTGTTTTAGGGCTGGAATCATTCTGGGTGGATTGCCCCCAAACACCTTCGTTTTGAGGAAGAAATCACATACCGTTAAATCAGGTGACCTAGGGGGCCAAGCGATATCCCCTTTCCGAGAAATGACGCGGCCCGGGAACAAAGCATTCACAGTATCCGTCGAAATTCTTGCGTGTGGCTTGTTGCTCCGTCCTGTTGAAACAGTGTGTTTTCATTCACTGAAAAATGGGCGAGTTGTGGTGTAAAAAAGTTCTGTATCATTTCAACATATCGCCCTGGATTAACAGTCACTGCATTTCCGGCCTCATTCTCAAAAAAGAATGGGCCGATTATTCCATTTGATGAAACCGCGCACCATACCGTTACCTTTTGGGCATGGAGAGGTTTCTCATGTCCATTGAAATCAAATTATTAACAAAAAATGGTAGAGACAAACAACTTGGTTACTAGGGAACGCGGAGATAGTGACGTCACCGCCTAAGGAGTCATAAATTGTAAAGTAAGTAGGTAAAGAAGAGACGGTTATATTCATTCTCACCCTCTCCCATCAAATCTTTCCGTTTGACTGGCCCACCTTGTACCTTCATGATAGACGGTACCTTTTCGACACCAGTGTAGTGTCAACATCAGTATCAACTATTCGAGTAGTTCGAAAGACACTGGTGATGACACTACATCGGTGTCGAAACGGTACCGTCTCTCATTAAATTACAGTAGGCCTATATTACCTTTATTAAACATTTTTAACGCGTTTGAAGTTTCAATTTTAAGAAAGTTATATATTTAATTTAATAATAATAATAATAATAATAATAATAATAATAATAATAATAATAATATATTCTGGCGAAGTTAAAGCCATCAGGCCTCCTCTACCACTTCGCCTGAAACAAAAGAAGCTGATACAATTTGCTACGATACAAGTTAATTTACAGACAAATATTTAAAGAATACTCAAAGATTGATGTAGCTATACAAGCATGCGTTGAGTAAAATAATATGAACATACTAAATGTTCCATCACAACCATCCCAAGATTGTAATTATGAATTAATTCCAATAGTCTCCACTTTGAGCAGGATACGTAAGTGTTCTGTTTTAGTAGATGTATCAAAGTCCTACAAAGTGTCATTTCACTTCAGACTTGCAGTAAATACGTACACTTAAAGTACTCAGTGTCTTGTTTATTAGAGTGGTACATTGTGATATATTTTTTCAACAGACCTTGAAAAGATTAAATTATTTATTAAATAAAAACTACATGTTGTCATTTAATAGTACATTATGCAACGAGCCTATAATGGTAGTAATTAAGACGCAAGTATGTTTGTTTATGAAACGAGCGCAAGCGACCTTGATATAACCTAGAGAACATTAGTCTTGATACAACCTGGAAATTGATTTAGAATTGAAAAACGAGATGACAAATTTAATTTATTTGAATATTATTTACAATTAACGCTAATTATTATAGTAACAGAACATAACTTTCTGCGACAGTATTGGATTTTCAGCCTCCGTGACATTTCCCTAGTTGTCTTTCGATTGCATATCCGAGAATAATCGAAAACCTGAACTTTAATGAATAGGTGTACTTTAATGACATGCATTAAAGGTCTGCTACCAGGTGTATAATTACTACTTTTCGCATCGTCGAGCATAAAGAAATTTAAATCGTTACTCATATCTCTTTAATGAACAAGGTTACAAGAAAGCTATGGATATGATACCCTTAGTATTAATTCCCCATTTTATTTAAGCAACTTTTGTTTAAAACAATTTTCCATTTGGCGCCTAAGAAAAACATTATTTTGTGCGAGTAAGATAGACTAAATGGGACACTCTGTATAGTGTATGTCATTTACCCGTGTTTTTCAAAATTGAACCAGTAAATAATTCTGAAGCATTGGAAATTTCCATTTCTCCATACTGTGGAAAGATTTTGAAGCTGTAGTACAACCATATCACCGTGGAATTCTCATATTCTATATCATACGAAGTTGCCGTTCTCTCTCTCTCCCTCTCTCTCTCTCTCTCTCTCTCTCCCCCCCCCTCTCTCTGTTGGCAAGATTAAAAGTTGATCTGATAGTAGCGGCGTGTCAAGCTCTAGTGTTACGAAGTGACAAGGTTAGAATAAGCGATAGTGTATTAGATAGACAAGGTTGGCTGCTACTATCGGTCACTTAGGACGACGTCCTCTTAAATGCAAAGTGTGATGAACAAGGGTCATAACTTTCAAGTTCAACATTTATTTCGGAATATGTATGATAAGAACTTTCTTGTGTTAAATTTTGACGTACCTTGTTAACATGTTTCGACCTATTTTGGGTCATCTTCAGAACTGGTCGTTGTTGGTCTTGGCGCCTCTTTTTTCCTGTGAGGGTGCGTTCGTAGTGTGGAGTCAAAGAGTGTATGTGTTTTGAGATTGAGTTGTGTGTTGAGAATATCGTTGGGGTGTGTTTTCGTGTGTCTGAACATGACCCAAAACAGGTCGAAACATGTTAAAAAGGTACATTAAAATTTAACACAAGAAAGTTCTTATCATACATATTCCGAAGTGATACAGTGTTAAAAGTTGTGTAATCAAGATGTATATTCAACATGTATGTTTTAAATTAACTAACCGTATATGAAACAGTTCACATGTTATGAATAGATTTAGGATTTTAGGCCCTAAAATTAGATTTTAGGTGTCTAAAACGGGCTCAAAATTGTGAAATAAGATCTAAAATTAAAAATAGACTCAGAAAAATTACATTTCTTCAAATTTTATCTTACTCAGAATTAATATAATTCTTATACTTACTATTATTGAGTATTAAATGCGTTATAAAAATCTTGTCTTTTAGAAATAAATTACTGTCTTAAACAATAGTGTACATATTTCCCTACCTGTTTCTATAGAACAGTGATACTCACTAGAAATTAGAGGTGAGCCAAAAGTGACAAATAGCAATTTACTGAGAGCCACAATGCATTTCACAGTATTGAAGCTTCGCGAGTTTTAATTGTTAAATAAAGGACCTATTATTATTATTATTATTATTATTATTATTATTATTATTGTTATTATTATTATTATTATTATTATTACTGTAATTGGCTTTGTGCTGTTGTTTTGCACATTAATATTCGAAATAAATAAATAAAAATAAATTATTATTATTATTATTATTATTATTATTATTATTATTATTATTATTATTATTATTATTATTAAAGGTATCCCCGTCACATGCCATGAAGGCACTTCGGGAGCATGGAGGTAGAGCCCCATGCTTTCCATGACCTCGGCACTAGAATGAGGTGGTGTGGTCGGCACCACGCTCTGACCGCCTTTTACCCCGGGAAAGACCCGTACTCAATTTTATAGGAGGCTGAGTGAACCTCGGGGCCGTTCTGGAAAAATTCTGTCACCACTTGGAATCGAACCTCTAACCTTCCAGTCCGTAGCCAGCTGCTCTACCAACTGAGCTACCCGGCCGCCCATATTGTGGGTCCCTATCACCACGGCATGGCGCGTCCTCAGGTTGCGGATAGAGGAGACGGCCTCCAGATATGGAGGGTAGCTGCGAATATATTGAATAAGCAGTCGTGGACAGCCGATAAGGGGTGGTCCTCCAGCTTGGGGGTTGGGCGAAGGGCTAACAACCCAACACCGTTAAAAAAACAGTTTGTTATGAAACCAAACAATAAGGGACTGGATTAATATTGCATAGGATAGGGACCGATGACGGACTTATGTGAGGGCGGCAATGAACCTCCTGGTTCCTTCAAAGCCATTTGTAAGTAAGTAAGTAGGTAAATTATTATTATTATTATTATTATTATTATTATTATTATTATTATTATTATTATTATTATTATTATTATTATCGCCATGAGTAAAAAGTAAGAGAACTAACACTTTGGCTTACGTACTCGCATTTTGAGATTACAGGATGGACTCTGCTATAATCCGGATCAGCTTACTTAAAACCCTAAGGGTGAAACCTAACCATTTTACCCCTATTACTACATATGCTAGTGGATTATAGTGATTTTCCAGATGTCAGGTTGAATTTTCTTTTACCAACTTTGTTTCGAATTTCGAGTACTGACAAATACGACAGCTGGCAGTTATTTTCTAATTGTTATGTTGGCAGCAATAATTTTGGTTTGTAGTAATTATAGGAAACTGATGAAATGAAGGTAACTAGTAAAATTTGAATGTAATTAATGATTAATTAGTAATACCACTATTAAGATTAATATCAATGCATAATAGAAAAAGGAGCATCTCCTGTGGACCTCTGGAAAAAGAACTAAAGAAGAGACTAGTGAAATGCTTTGTGTATAGAGTGTGGCATTTTATGGGGCAGAAACAAGAACATTAAGACGAAGTGAAGATAAGCGAATAGAGGCATTTGAAATGTGGATATAGAGAATAATGGAACGTGCGAAGTGGACAGACAATAAGAAATGAAGCTGTTTTAGAAAGAGTGAATGAAGAAAGAATGTTGCTGAAACTGATCAGGAAGAGGAAAAGGAATTGTTGGGTCACTGGCTGAGAAGAAACTGCCTACTGAAGGATGCACTGGAAGGAATGGTGAACGGGAGAAAAGTTCGAGGTAAAAGAAGATATCAAATGATGGACGACATTAAGGTATATAGATCAAAACATGGACATTGCGACGAAGTGAAGAGAATCGTTTAGAAGCATTTGAAATGTGGACATGGAGAAGAATGGAACGTGTGAAGTGGACAGACAGAATAAGAAATGAAGCTGTGTTGGAAAGAGTAGGTGAAGAAAGAATGATGCTGAAACTGATCAGAAAGAAGAAAAGGAATTGGTTGGGTCACTGGCTGAGAAGAAACTGCCTACTGAAGGATGCACTGGAAGGAATGGTGAACGGGAGAAGAGTTCGGGGAAGAAGAAGAAGATATCAAGTGATAGACGACATTAAGATATATAGCTCAAAACATGGACATTACGACGAAGTGAAGAGAAGCGAATAGAAGCATTTGAAATGTGGATATGGAGAAGAATGGAACGTGTGAAGTGGACAGAATAAGAAATGAAGCTGTGTTGGAAAGAGTGGGTGAAGAAAGAATGATGCTGAAACTGATCAGAAAGAAGAAAAGGAATTGGTTGGGTCACTGGCTGAGAAGAAACTGCCTACTGAAGGATGCACTGGAAGGAATGGTGAACGGGAGAAGAATTCGGGGTAGAAGGAGATATCAAGTGATAGACGACATTAAGATATATAGCTCAAAACATGGACATTACGACGAAGTGAAGAGAAGCGAATAGAAGCATTTGAAATGTGGATATGGAGAAGAATGGAACGTGTGAAGTGGACAGAATAAGAAATGAAGCTGTGTTGGAAAGAGTGGGTGAAGAAAGAATGATGCTGAAACTGATCAGAAAGAAGAAAAGGAATTGGTTGGGTCACTGGCTGAGAAGAAACTGCCTACTGAAGGATGCACTGGAAGGAATGGTGAACGGGAGAAGAGTTCGGTGCAGAAGAAGATATCAGATGATAGACGACATTAAGGTATATGGATCATATGAGGAGACAAAGAGGAAGGCAGAAAATAGGAAATATTGCAATGAAAGACCTGCCCTCGGGCAGAACACTAAATGAATGAGTTGGCAACACTGAAGAGACGGCCAAATTAGCCTTTTGGAACTACTCTTACGTGATTCTCACTATAATTATATTTATGTATGGCATAATTAAGAGTGAACAATGGACTTACGCACAATGATAACAACTTCAACGCAGAACTAACAAACTCTAAGTCAAACTGACTGGTATGATTCAGCGCCTCTCGGTGTGTTTCACTCCGTGACTACACCTGAACTCTCGCAGTAAGAAGCCGCGCTCTGACGGCCCTGAACGCTACTAACCGCTCTGGTTTTGGCAAAGGAATTCTGATCTGTTGGATTTATATATGAACTAGTGGCTTGTGCAGCAAATACTGCTGCAAACTAAGTTCGTTAGACGTTCAAATAAAAATTTTTCAGTTTTATTTTAAATGAAGAATACTTGTCTTTTTGGTAGTTATTTGCTTCCATAATAATGAAACATACTCCCTCTGAATGGATTTTTTAGGCCAAATACTTTTTCTTGAACCTATCCAACTTCAGTTTTTGAGTTTCAACGCGAAAACGCAAGTATCAATGTCAGGACGATAGCAGTAGCTATTTCAGGTCATTGTGGATTGTAGGCAAAAGTTTAAAAAAATGTCAGGTTTGCTAAGCTTTCGAACAATAGCATTTTCGTATAGCTGCTGCATGTAGAACTTGAAATGTAGAGCGTAAAATCATTTTATCCTACTAAGAGATCTTGCTGAAATGATCTGGAGACTACAAAATTTCTAGGCCTCTTATTTTATCAGTAAGTAATACCTTTGATCTTTCCCTAGGAATTGTAATTTTTGCGCTCTCTCGAGCCAATACTGAAGACAATGACAGATATAAATATCTACACTACACCGCCATTAAGTATATGAAAAATACCCAACCCCACTGGGTTAATAAGTATAAAAATATTTGATTTTTAATAACAATATTATTATCTTACTGAAGTTTTGTAGTTATATATAGCAGCCACTCAGTAAATTATAGAAATGAAGATCTAAATTAAGATATTCTCTACATTTACCTACATAACCACAAAACGTTTCACTTTCATGTCATCAATATAGCATCAATATTATGTACAATTAATGAAAAATAGATGCATCATGAAATTAACTATAATAATATTTAATTTCTAATGATAATAATGTCATCAAACCACCTCAAGTTTCGTAGATTTGAAAATCCAATACACAGCTATACTCAGAAAATTATACACTGCATAATCAGTTTTTAATAACAAATTGAATTGAACTCTAAATATGTCGGCAATCCTGCAGGTCATGGCCTTCGTGTAATAGCCTATTGTTTATTGTAGTGTGTGTTTTGTTCTGAAATTCAATCAAGTCGGCCGTGATTCAATAAAATTAGTTCTCAAAACTGACAACAGATGGATTTTGGAAAATGGGAAAATTATGTAGGAAAATTGACATATCATAGAAAACTACTACTTTTCCGAAAAACTTTGGATGCCAGGCATGATAATGAGGGGTCACTCATTAAAATCCGTTCAGCCGTCTTCCCGTAATTTCCATTACCAGTTCAAATTAGATATATAGATATGCTACCACTTGAGCAATTATGGAGGATCCTAGTTTCGATTCTCGTTATAAGGTGGCGTTCTGTGTTGCCTCATGAATCACACAATGTTTATCTCGTACAGAGACATCATTTTATTTTTACTTCAATTTTTATTGTACCTGAGTTTTTTAATGTACTTCACTCCCACCCCCTCTACTAGTAAACTTCCAACCGTCCACACAGAACCAAGACCGCGTATGCAGTACTGAGTTAGTGAGTATAGTACGTTCCAGAAATATGTTCGCGTTTTCCAGTGACGAAAGAGCTTTCAATATTGAATCATATTTTCGCACAGGTACTGTCATCCGTTTGCCTACGTCGCATCCCGGTTTCCCCACCTGCTTCTGTTCGCCCCTCTGTGAAGTCTAGTAGCTGGGCTGTCTTAGCCCTTTTCTGTTAGGAATTGGACGTCTACGTAATATTATATAACTGTTTAAAATAACTTAAATAAAAGGGCCTCGTTAAGTAATTAACTGTCACGTGATCCCCCCCCCCCTTCTACGACCCTGCGACAAAACCACTTGAACGGACAGTAGATAGCATTTCTGAGTAATTTTATCTTTTCGGATCGGGCAGAAATGAAGATTAAATTTACAGTACTTAAGGTACTCTTTTATAGAGTAGGTACAGAATTATTTCAACATGAGTTACTCGTACGAAGGACGAAACTGGTAATTGGAATTAGGTACAATAGTCTATAGTGCGATAATATGCACAAAAGAACTGAAGCCTTTATCAAAATGAACGGCCACCATTTTCAGAAATGTGTTTAAATATCCGTATTATGATTATTTTTCAATTTAACTTCATTCTCTATATTGTACGCTAATGTGCTGTAACAGTACAATATACACAGCATAATTAATACGTCCGAATGGACAGCTCAATTCGTGAGTAAAAACACTAAGGTTAATACTGTACTGTATTTTGATTAAATAAAAATCTAATGAAAATTATCAAACGCAAAATTGCGATATTTCCTAGTTTACGTAAATGGATGAACTACTTTTCTTCCCTCCTATACCTAGTAAAGTGATTTGTATTTTACGGCAGTATCATCGAACTCCAGTCTTGGAAGGGGGAGCAAGCGGTGTTTCCGGTTCTAGACTTTTAATCCAAAGATATAGCCAGATTAATATTTAAAATGTTAGTAAAAATAAAATGATGTCCCTGTACAAACAAAATGAAGTATGGAATGAGCCAGAAGGATATGGAACACATGACAAATATTCGTGTCACAATTTCTAATGTGATATGTCGTTTGGAAAGTTTTTGTTTCCTACATTTCAGGAACTCCTTAAAATTTATCTCAGGGTGATAAAGAATTAATTAATTGGTCCTCACGGAAAATTCTGTCAGTAACGGGGCGACGATGAGGTAACTGGGGAAAGGAAAACTGGGTTGTTATTGTTAAGTAGTTTTCCATAGCCTATCGGGGAACTAAAGGAGTCGAGTGTTAGATGTAAATAGTTATTTGTTTGTGACCGAGGTCAAATCGAAGAAATGTGTTACGGAATTCTAACCTTCCCGTTTGCTAGGTTGTACCCGTAACAACAATGGAGGTCGCCGCGTAACTCTGACATCAGCACGTTTGCCTCCCGATCCGGAGCTCCGTTCGTGCATGAGTTTGATACCCGCTTATGCTGATTACTCAGTTGAGTATTTTATATACTGCACATTATATATTATGCATATTCTTCTTTCCTTTTCCTGTCTTAACTATGTAACTTAGAACATTTTCCAATTATATTTATATATATAATTTGAATGTTGATGGAAATTACGGGAAAACGGGTGAACGGATTTTAATGAACGACCCGCCATTTTGAAGCTTGACATCCAAGGATTTTCAGAAAAAATAGTAACTTTCAGTGAAGCGTTAGTTTTCGTACATAATTTTCCTATTTTCCAAAATCCATCTTTCGTCAGTTTTGAGAACTAATTGCATTTCAGAATAAATCAAAACACACACTAAATAAACAATAGACTATAACACGAAGGCCATGACCTGCAGGACTGCTGACATTTTATTTAGATGTCAAATTCAATTGGTTATTAAAAACTTCAAGGCATACTGAAAATAATTTACAGGTCTGATTCTGTGGTGTGTAATTTTCTGTGTATTGGATATTAAAATCTACAAAACTTGAAAGGGTTTAATGACATATTACTATTATAAATTAAATATTATTATAGTTAATGCCATTATGTGATTATTTTTCATTAATTATACATATTAATGCTATAGTGATGATATGAAAGTGAAACGTTTTGGGGTTATATAAGTAGATGTAGAGAATATACTGAAATTAGATCTTCATTTCTATAATTTACTGAGTGACGGCTATGTAGTATATATATAAAACTACAAAACTTACGTAAGATAATAATCTTGTTAATAAAAATGAAATATTTTTATAGTTATTAATCACGTGGGGTTGGGTCTTTTTCATGTACTTAATGGCGGTGTGGTGTATATATAGTCATATGCATCATTCTCTTCAGTATTGGCTCGAGAAAGCACAAAAATTACAGTTCCTAAGGAAAGATCAAAAGGTATTGCTTACTGATAAAATAAGAGGCCTAGAAAATTTTATAGTCTCCCGATTATTTCCCGATTATTTCAGCAAGATCTCTTAGCAGGATAAAATGATTTTACCCACTACATTTAAAGCTCTACATACAGCAGCTATACCAAGATTCTGTGCCTGTTGTTCGAAAGCATAGCAAACGTGACATTTTTTTTAACTTTCACCTACAATCCACAATGACCTGAAATAGCTATTGCTTTACTCCTACATGAAAAACCCACTGATTGTCCTGACATTGTTACTTGCGTTTTCGCAAGATGAATAATCGGGTCCTTGTTGTTTTAAACAACCTTGAATGCTGATATTTTCGAGCAGTTTATGGCCTTCTTACATGACTTTGGATACAGCAGGTACAACCATGACAACGCTGAGGGAATTTTTTTTGGCGACAATCACATCTACAGGACTGTGACCTCCAAAGTCTCCAGATCTTACCAGTCCAGATTGGTTTTTGTGGGGACGCTTAAAACAAATTGTGTACAAAAAAAATACACACGCCTTGGAAGAGATAAAGAGAAACATCACTGCTGCCATCCAGAGTATAGACATCTGAGTGTTCCGTGGGTTCCCATGTGTATTTTCCAACGGAGCGGGCCGATGAAGGTCTCAGCTGCATATCTATGAAACCTCCCGGGGGGAAAAAAGAAAGGAGATCATTAATTTGATATTGTGAAAACTATTTCACAGCGTCTGAACAGAATTATAATGAGCCATTTATTTAAGAGTTTAACCAAAGTTTTTATAAAAATGTGGCTGACATAAATTAAAAAATAAAATTTGTAAGTTTTAAAAATAAAAAATCTATGCATAGTAATAGTGAAAGTAAATTTCGAAGCATTTGAACATAATATTGTAACTAGGCAATTTATTTAAGAATTTAATCACAATTTTTTTTTATAAAAATTTGGCCGACATACAATTAAAAAATAAGATTTGTAAGTTTTAAAAATAAAAAAATCTATGCATAGTATTTATTTTTTTTTCATAAGTGTATATTATTTTTGGGAGTGTTTTTGTAAGTAATTTTATGAGGTTGTTATTGATATGCTGATAAATTATTTGTTAAGATACAACTGGATTGGCATTGTTGTATTTATCGAACAATGTCACAGCTAGATATTTCATAATTTACTGGAGTTATTGTAGTTATGAAAGGCTGCATAGTAATAGTGAAAGTAAATTTCACAGCATTTGAACATAATATTATAACTAGGCAATTTATTTAAGAATTTAAGCACAAGTTTTTATAAAAATGTGGCTGACATACAATTAAAAAATAAGATTTGTAAGTTTTAAAAATAAAAAATCTATGCATAGTAATAGTGAAAGTAAATTTCACAGCATTTGAACATAATATTATAACGAGGCAATTTATTTAAGAATTTAAGCACAAGTTTTTATAAAAATGTGGCTGACATACAATTAAAAAATAAGTTTTAAAAATAAAAAAAATCTATGCATAGTAATAGTGAAAGTAAATTTCACAGCATTTGAACATAATATTATAACGAGGCAATTTATTTAAGAATTTAAGCACAAGTTTTTATAAAAATGTGGCTGACATACAATTAAAAAATAAGATTTGTAAGTTTTAAAAATAAAAAATCTATGCATAGTAGTAGTGAAAAGTAGAATAACTCTGTCAGAGTTTTAAATTGATTTGGAAACATCAAAATAGTTGCAGGAATAAAATTTTCTCCATTGATAACATGGTAATTTAGAGATTTTTCACTGCCACTCGGTTGGCAATGCTGCTGACGAGAAACTACAGGGTGGAAGGGGGCCGATGCACCAAAGTTTAAGAGGTGATTCTACATGTTAAACACTGTATAACAAAACTTTCATTACACTTTTCCCAGGAAAAAAGTAGTCTTTGCCCAATGTTTGCAGCGCTCTATTGCGGTAATGGCCCGAGAGAAATGGCTGATTGCTATGCAAGCAGATAAGTAAAAATAATCTGAACAGTTAATGTGTTGAATCTTTTTTTAGCAAATTAAACCGTTTAGCCATGAATTTCAATGGGATAATAGCGAAAATCGTTTAAATAAATCTTGCAACGTAGCGCACGTTGCGTGTTACCGACTGAATACAGCAGAGGGGAAGGGGAAGGTAAGGAGTGCAGGCCGCGCTTGCTTAGAGTTATTGCAGTAGTCGTGATGTTGCCAAATGCTTCATAGAAACGTAACGATTTCCCCTAAAACGGTGAATGTTAAAGAAAAATCTCTCGTCATGATCTATTGCCAATTTAATTTTGGTACAGAGGTTATCATTTGGTGCAATGACAATTCCTTTAACATGTTTCTTAATTGTTATTACACGCAAGCATAGTTTAATGAAGATTGACATATCATTTAGTTTCAACGTGTATACTTTATATTACTTACTATATGTTTCAGAAGTTACTGTAATAACATTTTGGAATTATGTCCATCTAGAGAAACTGCACTTTCTAATGGTGAATTAATAATTAAATAATTAATTAGCTTCCGATATTACTTCATACAAACACAGAAACATTCTCTGTAGGCTATGCTTAATAGCTTTCGATTGTTGTTGTCCAAGTCCCCTTATAGACGAAGTCATTTGTTTTATATCAGTACAGCGCCTTAGATGGCGTTGTTATTGTAATTTTAAAACCCATTTATCTCATTAAATATCAGTCATATCAAAATTTTGTGTAGAATAAAACTTATCGGAAATTATGTTTAAAGAAACTTTTGTTATGTAATATTTTTCATGAAAATCAATAATAAACGAGATATTTCGATTTATTTAATTCAGGCCCCCTTATAACCCCCCTTTTAAATAAAGTATTTTAAATGCCATATAGCCTAAAATCTAAGTTACGACTAACTTAATTTATATTCCAATTTTCATACAAATCGGTTCAGCCATTATCGCGTGAAAAGGTAACAAACATCCAGACAGACAGACATAGAAACAAAGTTTCAAAAAAGCGATTTTCGTTTTCAGGATGGTTAATTATACATGTTAACACCAATTATTTTTGGAAAATCGAAAATTACCAGAAAAATTTTGGCTACAGATTTATTATTATTATTATTATTATTATTATTATTATTATTATTATTAGTTTATTATTATTATTAGTTTATTATTATTATTATTATTATTATTATTATTATTATTATTATTTAGAAAAATCGTTGTGCTCCGAACGAATGGACAGATGGTATGCCAAAAATCGGTCTTTCATTCGAGATTTTGAAGATATGTATCTCCATGACCAACTCGGAATTGACTTTAGTCTTTAAAATGAGAATGGAGGTCGAAAATCTCAACTCTGACTTCGCTTCTTCTTCCTTCTCTATGTATTATCTCTGAACAGCCTGAAAAGTGCCGTTGAATAGACATTTAATGCCAGTAACTCAGTGTTCCATATTCGAGCTGAAGGCCGATTTATGTAATTCCTACAAGCGGCTTGTTGTGTTGTTATTTGCGACTATTGCCTATATTTGGCTTAATGGGGACCGAGCGGTGGCCTTCACATTGAGTCTGCTGTCCGAAGTCGCCGAGGAATTTGCGCTTTTTGCAGCATCATCTTCTGGACATGTTTCAGAACTATTCATTTCCACCAAATTTTTTATTTCTAAATTCATATGGGCTTACTTATGGAAAACTTCAAGTAGCATGCGGTTTTTTCTTCTAATTTGTTAAGGGGAGAGGATGGTATTTTTTGGTGAAAAATGAGTTACTTAAAAAAATAGTACATTATGCAACGAGCCTATAATGATAGTAATTAAGACGCAAGTATGTTTGTTTATGAAATGAGCGCAACCGAGTTTCATAATTTTCATATGAGCGTATTAATTACCATTATAGGCAAGTTTCATACGACTTTTTATGCTCGACCATATTTCTAACTTGAAATTATTCAGACATATTCATTTTATTTGTATCTCACAGAAGATCGGAAGTGACCTTGTTCATAGCTCGAAATTGTGAGATGTGCGCAGACGCGAAAGTATTGATTTTTTCCGTGGAACAATAATGTCATTGACCTTGATGTAATGCAGAGAATGCATAACCTGGAAATTGATTTAGAATTGAAAAACGAGATGACAAATTGAATTTATTTTAATATTATTTACAATTAACGCTAATTATTATAGTAACAGAACATAACCTTCTGCGACATTATTGGATTTCCAGCCTCCGTGACGTTTCCCTCGTCTTTCCGAGAATAATCGAAAACCTGAACTTTAATGAATAGATGTACTTTAATGACATGCACTAAAGGACTGCTACCAAGTGTATAATGACTACATTTCGGCATGGTCGAGCATAAAATTCATTAAAATACTCTGTGATATGTGTGGAATGCATTGCATAACATTTTGTGGGTATTTGTGCTCTTGTCGGATGTTGAGTCGCCATTTTTAAACTTCCTGCGTTATGGATTTTTAAATCACTCGCCCTCTTTTATTGTTGTTTCCGGTAAATTAAATTTTCAAAAATGTTTTATTTCTTTAAAATACCCTTTGATATGTGTGGAATGCATTGCATAACATTTTGTGGGTATTTGTGCTCTTATCGGAAGTTGAGTCGCCATTTTTAAACTTCCTGCTTTATGGATTTTTAAATCACTCGCCCTCTTTTATTGTTGTTTCCGGTAAATTAAATTTTCAAAAATGTTTTATTTCTTTAAAATACCCTTTGATATGTGTGTAATGCATTGCATAACATTTTGTGGGTATTTGTGCCCTTATCGGATGTTGAGTCGCCATCTTTAAACTTCCTGCGTTATGGATTTTTAAATCATCTGCCCTCTATTATTGTTGTTTCCGGTAAATTAAATTTTCAAATTTTTTTTTAATACACTTTGATATGTGTGGAATCCATTGCATAACATTTTGTGGGTATTTGTGCCCTTATCGGATGTTGAGTCGCCATTTTTAACTTCCTGCGCTATGGATTTTTAAATCACACGCCGCCCGCTTTTATCGGTTTCCAGAAACTTCATTTTTTTTTGCTACATTGCCAGACAAAAATGGATATAATTTCTGAACCATTAAAGATGCATGCATGAAATTTAGAACACGCATTCTTTAGACTATTAGGAAACTTTTCTCTGTAACAGAATTTTGTTACTTGATTTCATTTTAAAAATACGTCCGTTTGTTTGCAAGAAAGGAAATCAGAAAATTATTATTAAATTTTAATTGTTTATTTTACAAACGTAGGGACTAATATCAAAATTCTGTTACAGACAGTTTGTAGAACATGTTTTTGCAAATACATTGCAAAAAACTGTTTGAATCTATCTTTAAAAATGGTTTAGATATATCGGTTTTAGTACAATACTGGATTGGGTATATGTTTTTTCAAATTTGGGCCCCCAAATAATAATTTTTTAAATATTTTTATTTTGTTGAGTTGCCACAGCTATGAGCTCTCTACATAGAAAAAATTAATATTTTACACCAAATAGGAAAAAAGTTAAAAAAAAATACCATCCTCTCCCTTTAAAGTGGATTTTCTTTAACATATTATCTGCAAAATATTAAAAATCAGTGTTAAATGATGGCACCTACATTTTGATTGTACTTTGTCCTCGTTTCCATAACTGAGTTCTAGTGTCATGTTTGCGATTATATTTTTTGGTCATAGTTTCTCTCGAACTGTTATTCAGAGGACATACATAAAGAAATCATTTCCTACCTAATTAAGATAAACTCCGTTTTCTGGATTGCATACAAGGCAAGCACTGTAGAGGCCCATTCACAATGAAAATTAAACATAACCGTAACATAAACACAGAAGTTTGCGCCCAGGCTACCAAATGGGATCATTCACAATGATTCACATAAGCATTGACATAAACATTATCGTAAGACGTTAACATGAAAGTTTGCAAACTTCAAACTTTCATGCTTATGCTTACGTGATTTGCAAACAGAACACAATCGTGGAGCGCTGAAGTATACGATAGAATATGAGGAAATGGCGTCGTTGTTATGTTTCCATGGTTACCAAGTATGTTTGCTGTTATGTTTATGTTCCCATCGTGAATGATGGTATGACTTCTTGATTTTACCGTAATGTTTATGTTCTTAAGTTAACACTTACGTTATGTTTAATTGTCATTGTAAATGAGCCTTAAAGGCCCATTCACAATGAAAATTAAACATAACCGTAACATAGAGACAGAAGTTTGCGGCCAGGTTACCAAATGGGATCATTCACAATGATTCACATAAACACTGACATTAACATTACCGTAAGACGTTAACATGAAAGTTTGCAAACTCCAAACTTTCATGCTTATGCTTACGTGATTTGCAAACAGTATACAATCATGGAGCGCTGAAGTATACGACAGAATATGAGGAAATGGCGTCGTTGTTATGTTTCCATGGTTACCAAGTATCTTTGCGGTTATGTTTATGTTCCCATCGTGGATGTTGGTATCACTTCTTGATTTTACCGTAACGTTTACAGTCTTAAGTTAACGCTTACGTTATGTTTAATTTTCATTGTGAATGAGCCTTAAACCTTCAGGATGCGATGCGTCGTGACAGCGAAGTGTTTGAACTGCGCGGGAACCGCCGGTTAAGTAAGACTCGCGTCCTCTTCTTGAGTTATGAGACGTGAATGGAAGAAACGTGACGGGAGTTCTGAACTATGGTAGTTAACCTGCGCTGTAAGTTAAAAATGTGACCTTGAAATGGAAGGAATTTTTCAGGTCTCTCTCGAATGTACAGTCTTTCGGTTCTAAGATCTCTTTTACGCGAGGAAGGTCACGAACGGGAATTGTAATAATCCAGTAAAATTCTCACAAAACTGTAGGATCTGAGGTGTAGACTCAACACACCTACATAATCTAGGTTATAGGTCGGCAGTCAGCCATTACAAATAATGTGTCATTAAGGTGACATGCTTCCTCATAAATGTTTTATTTCAAAACAGGTTAGTTTCTAATGCTATCAGTTACATTACTGTCTGTATTAAATAACCGCATTCTTATATTATACAGAGTCCTTTATAATATCCGGTTGTCTCATAAGTTCGCTTTTATCGTAAGTTCCATCGCT
Source organism: Periplaneta americana (assembly GCF_040183065.1). Taxonomy (NCBI): domain Eukaryota; kingdom Metazoa; phylum Arthropoda; class Insecta; order Blattodea; family Blattidae; genus Periplaneta; species Periplaneta americana. Next base: position 182,145,129 of record NC_091120.1, on the reverse strand, counting down.
ATGAACTATTCAGTACGCACGAATGAGTGATCCCTTCAGTGTTCTCAACAATTAGAAAAAACACAATAGCTTGCACTACTCTACGCACAAATAAGTGATCCCTTCAGTTTTCCAAAGCAATTAGAAAAAACAATAGCTTGCACTACTCTACGCACAAATAAGTGATCCCTTCAGTTTTCCAAAGCAATTAGAAGAAAACAATAGCTTGCACTGCACTACGCACGAATAAGTAATGCCTTCAGTATTCTAAAAAAATTAAAAACATACGATAGCTTGCACTACACGACACACGAATGAGTGATCCCTTCAGTGTTCTCAAACAATAAGAAAAAGCACAATAGCTACACTACACTACGCACGAATGAGTAGTCCCTTCAGTGTTCTGAAACAATTAGAACACAACAGCTTGCACTACACTACACACGAATAAGTGATTCTTTCAGTGTTCTAAAATAATTATAAAAACACAATAGCTTGCACTACTCTACGCACAAATAAGTGATCCCTTCAGTTTTCCAAAGCAATTAGAAAAAACAATAGCTTGCACTACACTACGCACGAATAAGTAGTGCCTTCAGTATTCTAAAAAAATTAAAAACATACGATAACTTGCACTACACGACACACGAATGAGTGATCCCTTCAGTGTTCTCAAACAATAAGAAAAAGCACAATAGCTACACTACACTACGCACGAATGAGTAGTCCTTTCAGTGTTCTGAAACAATTAGAACACAACAGCTTGCACTACACTACACACGAATAAATGATTCTTTCAGTGTTCTAAAATAATGATAAAAATACAGTAGCTTGCAGTACACTACGCACGAATAAGTAATGGCTTCAGTGTTCTGAAACAGTTATAAAAATAAAATAGTTTGCAGTACACTACGCACGAATGTGTATCTTTATAGCAATAATATAGGCAAAAATTTAACATCAATTGCTTTAAATTGCTGATTTCAGAGTCCAGTAGTCTTAAAAAATTTAATCCTAGAGGTTATTCAGGTGGAAATTCAAATTGGGTGATAAATGGTAGAGAAATTTTGTTTGCTGCCTTTTGTCAGCGTTATTTCATGTGCCCTAAATCCATGACACGGGACCCACAACTTTACTTCTCTCGCGAAGGAAGCCATGCTACAGATTTTATCATCCTCCAACCTCACATCCACCTGCTTTATTATTATTATTATTATTATTATTATTATTATTATTATTATTATTATTATTATTATTTCTTACCTTTCTTGTTGCGCCATGTGAAAAGAGTAATAAAAATATTTTTAAAGTTCAACGGAGTTCCACGTGTCAATTTTCTGTGAATAACTTCTCGCTATTTTCCAGTTAATGTTCGCATTTATCTCTGTTAATTTGATATAAATTTCGCAGTTTTTTTTTGCAGTTCGACAGACTTACGGTGTCGCCATAAGTCATATTATCTATATTACCGTGTTATGTAAACATATCTGGGGGATTATGTTAACCACAGCTGTCTGATAGCGGAATAATCTGAATATTATTTATGATTCTTGAGACACAGTTTCAAGTTCAGCAGGTATAAGGCTTGAAGCACCGACAGTGTACTCATACTACTAGAGAAAATTGAAATGTCATGCTTTCCGAACAGGTTCCAAAGTGGCAATATTTTTTGGGATATCAGATTTTTTGTATTCGACAGATATTGGAGAAAAAATGGGAGTATAAGGGTACAGTGCATCAGTTATTCATAGATTTAAAAAAAGCGTATGACTCGGTTAAGAGAGAAGTTTTATATAATATTCTTATTGAATTTGGTATTCCCAAGAAACTAGTTCGATTAATTAAAATGTGTCTTAGTGAAACTTACAGCAGAGTCCGTATAGGCCAGTTTCTATCTGATGCTTTTCCCATTCACTGCGGGCTAAAGCAGGGAGATGCACTATCACCTTTACTTTTTAACTTCGCTCTAGAATATGCCATTAGGAAAGTTCAGGATAACACAGAGGGTTTGGAATTGAACGGGTTACATCAGCTTCTTGTCTATGCAGATGACGTGAATATGTTAGGAGAAAATCCACAAACAATTAGGGAAAACGCGGAAATTCTTGTTGAAGCAAGTAGAGCGATAGGGTTGAAAGTAAATCCCGAAAAGACTAAGTATATGATTATGTCTCGTGACCAGAATATTGTACGAAATGCAACAATAAAAATTGGAGATATATCCTTCGAAGAGGTGGAAAAATTCAAATACCTTGGAGCAACAGTAACAAATCAAAATGACACTCGGGAGGAAATTAAACGCAGAATAAATATGGGAAATGCCTGTTATTATTCGGTTGAGAAGCTTTTGTCATCTAGTCTTCTGTCAAAAAATCTGAAAGTTAGAATTTATAAAACAGTTATATTACCGGTTGTTCTGTATGGTTGTGAAACTTGGACTCTCACTTTGAGAGAGGAATAGAGATTAAGGGTGTTTGAGAATAAGGTTCTTAGGAAAATATTTGGGGCTAAGAGGGATGAAGTTACAGGAGAATGGAGAAAGTTACACAACGCAGAGCTGCACGCATTGTACACTTCACCTGACATAATTAGGAACATAAAATCCAGACGTTTGAGATGGGCAGGACATGTAGCACGTATGGGCGAATCCAGAAATGCATATAGAGTGTTAGTTGGGAGGCCGGAGGGAAAAAGACCTTTGGAGAGGCCGAGACGTAGATGGGAAGATAATATTAAAATGGATTTGAGGGAGGTAGGATATGATGGTAGAGACTGGATTAATCTTGCTCAGGATAGGGACCAATGGCGGGCTTATGTGAGGGCGGCAATGAACCTACGGGTTCCTTAAAAGCCAGTAAGTAAGTATTTCACAAGATTTTTTATAAATTTCGATTACAAAATAGTTATTTACTTCAAAAGAGAATCGCTTTTTTTTTCTAACAGGCAAAATACCAGTGGCACGTGATTACTGATCGATGGCATAGTAATATTGCATTTAACGTTACCACGTAAACCAGTGGTCGTCAGCACTCGCTGAAATGGGTAGAGTGCATGGAGGATAAGGAAATATGCTCCTTAGTGCACAAGGAATAGAGAGACAGCATACCCGCCAGGAGCCACGAATGCATGCTAGGGCAGTGTCTTGTCCGCGGGTAAGAGGCGCTAGCTCGAGAGTGCAGTGTCATGGATGAATATATATATAATAGGATGCGAAACTTACTGAGTTTCCCGTAACACTTATTAGAGGCGGTGTTGTAGAAATTGATCTTGCTGCCACCTGTTGGGGGGAGGGGCGTTATTACATCTAGCAGCGCACCAAGTGGCGAAAAGAGTAATTACTCCATGCATTTAGTAGCGCACCTGGTGACGAAAATGTTAAACTGTGCAGAAAGTATTCCCTCTCACCCTCATCGATATTCAAAACTAACCCAACTTAAAATAAAACATTTACATTTTTATTCCTCACAGCATATTCTACTGAAAATTATTACCGGAGCCAACAGGAAGATAAAAGAGACGATCTATTTTACACTACCCAGTTAAAATATAACAAGACAGAGACAAAAAAATAAAGCAAAAGGTTAGATAATTGGGATTGTATTCTTTGGGTATTTATTGTACAGCACAATGGAAAAGTCTGCAAGAACTACTTAGATAGTTCAATTTATTATATTACTATTACTTTACAATACATTCAACAACACTATTTTTATAACGTCCATAAACATCACTGTTTAACATACACTGCTTATACACACGTAGTATCACTTTATGTTCACTTATTAGCAAGTTTCTATCTGCGTGTCTGCCATCTTATCTCGAACGGATAGAGAACTCTGAGTAATGTACCCAATACGTAGTTCTAATATTCACCACCTACGACGTTTGGCGCTGATCATCTTATTTCAGCCCTCCGCCGCCAGATGGTGCTGACCGCAGTTTCGCATCCTATTATACATTTATCCATGGCAGTGTTCTGATGACCGCTGACGTAAACGGTTGGATACAGGACGCAAGTATGCCATGATCTCTTCTTCACCTAATAGTTCCGAGACGCAACTGTGTCCACTAAATAGGAACCCTTTTTATTTTTTGCATGTAATCTCACTGTGAGGCGCAAAATAAGGATCCATTAATCTTTTAGTTAAATTATCATGTTTCGTCTTCATCAGTCATGGAGAAATTTACTCGTAGATAGGATCTAGGCGTACAGATTGTGAACAAAATTCAGAAATTGCTGGATACAGATATAAGGTAAAGATTGGTAATATTGTTTTTGTTTTTTTTTTTGTTTTTTTTTTTTTGTTTTTTTTATCATTATCAACATAGTAGTATTAGTAGTATTTATTTATTTAACCTGGTAGAGATAAGGCCGTCAGGCCTTCTCTGCCCCTCTACCAGGAGATTCCAACTACAATATCAACAATAAAATTACAATTAGTATTAAATTTACATTTACAATTACAAATAATATTACAGTTAATATTGTGATACTAATAATATTATGATAGTTATTTTTGAGAATTTTTTACAATTTTACTGAGCGAGAGGAAGATCGGTTTTTTGCGTCAACGTATTAAGGGAATGTTCATGGATAAGTTTCTGCACAAAACCGGTCCTTCTCTCGCCCAGTAAAATTAAAAAAAAATCCTCAAAAATAGCTATCATAATATTATTATAGTCGCGACGCTGTTATTCCCGGCGTGACTCCTCCTCTTTGCTTACGTCTTAGGAAGTCAAGGCTCTATAAAGGCTAGGTAGGTAGTATCGTTCGCCATTTTTGTTCTTTCGTTGCCGAGCTACCAGACGAGGGATCTATTTGCCACACCGTTAAACATTACCATATCGTAACTCCTATGATAATAAATCAAACGCACTGTAATTCAGGAAATAATTGAGCGGCAAATAACGTCCTCGTGTGCTTTCTGCGAACGCCAACGAAAGAGCCAAAATGGCGGGCGATTATATATTAAGTATTTATCCAGCCTTAGGAAATGCTTAACACCTTCATCAGCGAATCACAAGACGCACACGTTTAAATGTAGCCGACCTGCAACGTGATTGGCTGCCGGAAATTAGAGCGACGGGACTACTGGGTGTTCAGTTCAAAGTGTATCATGGCTCGCTGTATGCCGTCATGTGGCTAGCCGATGAGCCTAGAGAATTCAATCTGCCTACACTTCCGCAGAGGTGTATAACCTATGAGGCAGAGAAGTTGCCTGGCAAGTACGGCGTTCATTCTAAAGAGTACGTACCGATACGTACGGTAACGCCGGTAGTGGCAGGAATGTGAACTGTTTGGAAATACGTACTGTCGGGATATGGGGAGAGGGTTAAGACGATTACTTACGTATTTGTTGACATTAACTTCGACGGTCAACATGGACACGGAGCATTTGATTTGTGTTGTGGAATGTTACCATATGCAACCGATGATAACAAATACCCTGCGTACGACTTGCCGGCGCAAAACACAGTTCGAAAGAGGTTATGGTAGCACACAGACCGTACAGACCGCCATCTGTTGCTACGACGTTCAAGTTATACCGTACACGTTCTCAAGTTCAGATTGAAGAACGCCTTAAATAATAGGCAACTTCTCTGACATATAAGCTGAAACTTTCTTCAAATCGGTGACCCAACAACAGTGACGTCATGACACACTTTGAAATGAACACTCAGTATAGTATCACAATATTACCAACCTTTACCCTACTGCAAGAAGAAAATGACTTAATTTTTTTATCAGTATGAAGAATGCTGAAAACGGGCATTTCCGTGAAAATCTGTAAATCTAATTTTTGCTGTATCACAAATACTGTCGTTGTCGTTTATAGTGTGGATGATACAAATTTAATTAAGTAATCTACGAGTTGTATTACGAGCAATAAACCAGGCATTACGTAAGATCTTGCACACATATTTGATCGTTCTTACGCCGCAGGTAATGTTGTGTAGCGAAGTAGATTAACAAGTAGGATTTATGGTTGAGTAAATACGTACACGTTTTTGTACATTCACACGCGGCCTTCATACCTCTAGCTGACGACAGACGTAATAGCTTATAGCTCCAGGAGTACATACATACATACAAATGACGGGCGCCGTGTTTCTCTTTTTTTTCTTTCGCATCGCTCCAACCAATGGCGTTAGCGACTCAGAAGGCGGGTCCATCGAGCCTTCTTGCTCTTGAAGCTGTAGACAAGGTGGTGGAGGGGCGTACTGGTCAGCAAGGACTCCAGACTGAAGGTGAAGACAGGTTTTTTTTCTGTATTTGCTCCATGTGTTGCATTTTAACTGAATGCTAGAGTTCGAAATGAGAATCCGACACAACAGTTTGACATATAAACTGTTAGCTGGAACTGCTAGAACTTTAACGATATTCGTCCAGTAAGTTTGTAAAAAAGAACCTACCGTGGTTGTACTCACGTGAGAGAAGGGGACAGGAGGCCGGGTTACACTAACAGAGTCAGGGAGCACGTTTCTTCTGTAGTTACCCTGTTGTAAAGGTGTTTGTCCATCAAGCGCGCAAAACATTTGGATACGTTCGTGAATTTTAGGAAATATTTGCAGACTCGTATATTTGTCTGGCGGAGACTTCTATCACGCATTTATTACTTTGACTATTACACTCTTACTACGTCATACTACTTTTGACCAATAAAACGGTACGAAAGGACGTATTTCAACCAGTCATGGCTGCTTATCGCACAATTTTATCGCGTCCCTAGCATTTGTTTCTTTGTTTGCCAACATTTGAAACTGCGCTGGTCTGGACGTCAAAAATATATATAAAATTACAAACCACTCCAGTCGATGCACAGCAGTTTCAAATATGACTCGCATTGGCATTCAAGAACAAGAATTAATCAATATCACTGATCATACCTATGCATCTTCTGAAATCCGATTTACAAATAAATGAAGAGCACCATTCGGAAATCCTGAATAAGTTGAATACACCATGTGGGCCTAAATCAACGAATTCCACTTCTATTACGCACACGTCCAATATAACATCAATTGAACCACCAACCACATTCAAATTTTTAAATTGTACATTCAATAATTATTCCTTTTAAAATTATTCATTCGGAAATCCTGAATAAGTTGAATACACCATGTAGGCCTAAATCAACGAGTTCCACTTCTATTACGCACACGTCCAATATAACATCAATTGAACCACCAACCACATTCAAATTTGAAAATTGTACATTCAATAATTATTCCTTTTAAAATTATTCATGTTTATTTTTTATGTCATCGTCGTTAAATAAAACTTTTCTAACACTTGTGTATATTAGTAAGGTTATGTTATAGCTTCTGCTATATGATATTATGGATAGTCACGTATCAGAGATTGTTTAATATTAAGATTTATTGAAAATCATCTATCAAGTGACGTTGATTACTGGGATTCGGATAATTGAAGTGGAATGCAACTGTCTTAATAAAAATGAAACGGAATCAACAAAGCCTTCTTGACTAGTAACAGGCCACAGAGTTCAATGATGATTCCATAGTTGGCACAACTGATACAGGTAACAAGAAAACATCATCATAAAACACTACTGCCATCTAGCGTAATGTTGAGTTGGTACAATAATACATTTGAAGACAGTTGTATTTTCGTAAGCCAATTAATATTTTATTGTACACTTTGTTACTTCTAATCTTTATATAGCCTACTTTCTTCTAATTGTGTAATAGTCAATTAAATCCCACTCGAGTTTTGATTTTCTCTAGATAAATCAAAACCTCTAGTGAGATTACAGTTGATAACACTGTTGTTAGAACGTATACAGAGTGATTCACGAGGATTTACCGCCACTTACGTAGCTTATTTCCAAAGACATTCTGAACAAAAAATGCCATAAAAACATAATAAAAAGTCCTGATCGTCTTTAAAGTCTACTCTTTCCAACAGTGTATTCATTATAAATTAATGTTATGTATTTCCGAAAATACAGCATTTCTAATTTTGTGCCTTTTTTTTTTTTTGGCCCTCTGTGTTTATGATGTACTATTGAATTTATGCGAACAAATTAATGTGCTTACTCGCCTTCAATTTTTTGACGTCTACAATACCATGGTGAAAAGCGTAGTCTACTGATATATGTATCAGAAACATAGCAATTAACAGAAACCATCGAATAAAGAAATTGAAGGCAGTGAAGATGACCATCTATAGGTATCCTACAAGCAAAACTCAGCTCGGACTCCTCGCGGCGCGCATGCTATACCCCTCTTACTCCCCTGCAGTAGGCGTGAGAGCATGCTGGGAACGGGAGCATACGTCATCTGCGCGAGACAGTCACGCCCGCTGGTTTCTGCGCACTGAGTTTTCCTTGTTCGATGCCTATAGGAAAAGTTATCTCTAGACCTACTTCTGCTAGTTGCTGTTCATAAACCAAAACGTATTTATTACAGAGAGGTTTTCATAGCGTCATTGCTCTGAATATATAGATCCTTTGAAGATCTTTGCAATAACGTTAAATACCTAATATAATGCATTTTTTGTATTGGTAAAGAGATATCTTTTTAATTATACAGGGACATCATTTTATTTTTACTTCGATTTTATTGTACCTGAGTTTTTGAGTGTACTTCATTCCCAACCCTTCTTCTAGTAAACGTCCAACCGTTCTCCACACAGAACCCAGCGTATACGGTCATAGTAAACATAAACAGTACTGAGTTAGTGAGTATAGTACGTTACAGAAATATGTTCGCGTTTTCCAGTGGACGAAAGAGCTTTCAATATTGAATGATATTCTCGCACAAGTACTGTCGTCCGTTTCCCTACGTCGCATCCCGGTTTCCCCCACCCGTTCTGCTCGCCCCTCTGTGAGGGCTAGTGGCTAGGCTGTCTTAGCTCTTTTCTGAAAACCTTAATTTCTGTTAGGAAATAAAAGTCTACGTAATATTATACAACTGTTTAAAATAACTTAAATAAAAGGGCCTCGTTGATTGTCACGTGATTTTCCTCCTTTCTACGACTATGCGGCAAAACCACTTGGACGGACAGTAGATAGCTTGTCTGAGTAATTTTATCTTTTCGGATCGGACAGAAGTGAAGATTGAATTTACAGTACGTAAGGTACTCTTTTATAGAGTAGGTACAGAATTATTTCAACACGAGTTACTAGTACCAAAGACGAAACTGGTAATTGGAATTAGGTACCATAGTCTATAGTGCGATAATATGCAAAAAAGAACTGAAGCCTGTACCGAAATGAACGGACATCATTTTAAAAATTGTGTTTAAATGTCCATATTATGATTATTTTTCAATTTAACGTCATTACGCTAATGTGCTGTAGACAGTATAATGTACACTGCATAATGAATACGTCCGAATGGATAGCTCAGTTCGTGAGTAAAAACACTTACTGTTAATACAGTACTGTATTTTGATTAAAGAAAAACCTACTGAAAATTATTATCAAACACAAAATCGCGATATTTCCTACTTCACATAAATGGACGAACTACTTACTTTTCTTCCCTCCTATACCTAGTGAAGTGATTTGTTTGTATTTTACGGCAGTATCATCGAACTCCAGTCGTGGAAGGGGTAGCAAACGGTGCTTCCGGTTCTCAACCGTTAATCAAAAGGTATAGCCAGGTTAATGTTAGAAATGTTAGTAAAAATAAAATGATGTCCCTCTATTACTTCCTGTAAGTTGCCATTAAAATTGCTAGGAATAATAATGTTTTCAGATCAATTTGAATTAAATTACGAGTTATACATGGAAGTTAGAATTTTGATGTGGATAAACTTGGCTTCATTGGCATCTGTTTATCTCGGGTTAGGCGTGTCAAAATATTGCAGCCAGTTTAGGCCTGATAAGCCAAGGACAGACCTTTGTCTTGACAGTTCATATTTTATAAAACTACAAAAACGGAAAGGCTATCACAGTAATGATAACGAAGTTTGCCCTTTTTGTTTCCAAATGTCCCCTTGCTCGAGACTTACATGTTCATTACCCGTTTCGGATTGCATAATGCTTAGTGGAATTCTAATGTTAGCAGTAGAAACGTTCCCAGTACCTTTCCTAAAATTGATTAAATAGTACAGTAGTGTCAGTACTGTCTTCCTCCAACGAGTTTAGCGCTGGGACCTGAGGTATTCTTGCCATCGGTGCGGGGGGGTTGCAGGTAGATTCTTTTGTTGCTACAGCCAAGCCGAGCCGAGCGGAGTGGGAAGTATTAATCGTCCAAAAATATGCAGTCTTCAGTTTGTAGTAGTGTGTGAATATTTCATATACATATCGTTTACCTAGGCCTATATGGTTTTATTATTAATATATTAAATATATTGTTGCAATTTTTGCTCAAAAACCTGCCTGATGTTAGCTTTGTTAATATTATATGAATTAAATAATTTCAAGGGAAACTTATTATTAAAATCTGCTTTACAGGGAGCTTTACCTGAAAGACTAGATTTGCATAATATATACGTCACTGTGTACGTTAACAGAAAACCACAATTCCAAGTCACACAGAGATTGTGTACACTCGATGTGGGTCTCTGGCGTTTCGTCAGCCCACGCGAGTTGTGTGGATATAAAGGGAAAAGTTGAGACGGTGTCGGATGGAGTTCCCGGGTAGCTCAGTTGGTAGAGCGCTGGTACGTTCAACCAGAGGTCCCGGGATCGATACCCGGCCCCGGAACAATTTTTCCCTTGAAATTATTCAAATATGCTTTACAGGGAGCTTTACCTGAAAGACTAGATTTGCATTATATGAATTACTCATATTAAATATTTCACCGTTACAAGTCATTTTTATGGAAACATGCTGTGGAAAAGTTTTTGGTTTTATTCTATTGGAATTTTAGAATATGTGTGATTGGTATCGTGAAAAACAGATTCCTATAATGCCATGCGAAAATCATTTGTTGGTGATATCTTTAAATACAAATCAACTAGTTTTACTTCTCAAGAGAGTTCAGGAGTACAGTATATTTAAATTGATTACTTTACAAATTTAATTCAATTCTTCTAATCACTAAATTTTATAGTATGATTCTTCTTTTCGTTTATATTATTGTAGTTTTATTATGATTTTTATTTTTATTCATTTTATTGTATTTGTATTTCTGGTGGTGTGATGGCCTTAACTTCACAACAATAAATAAATAATAGACTAAATAAATAAATAAATAAATAAATAAATAAATAAAATATTCTACAATACTTTCCTTCTCTGAACACGTAAGTACGAATGGTTGTAACTCTATCTCGCCAAAAATACGTTAGAAAGCTAATAGGCATACTGCTCTCGTAAATTGGGCGAATTTTTTCAGTATGACTGTACTTCCTTCCAGACTACCGCTGTTACTGTTCCCTCCCACTCCAGTACCGCGCTAGACTAATCGGAACCGCATTCCTCTCAGCACTAAATTCCTCAGAGGATGACAGTATGTTATACCGTACTTAAGTTATCTCTAATCGAAAAGATCGTTTGTAAAACCACAAGTCCACATTTTATAAAAATTAGACACTGTGTTGAGAGCAAATATTACGCTTCATTTTAAGAGCCGTTTTCCATTAATATATTCTGGAGTCTTCCTACACGCAGCTTAAATTCTCACTCCTTTCAAAACCAAATAATTTCTTAATTGAGGGGTTTGGGAGTAAAACATGGTAAGTGATGTTTTAGTGTTTAAAGTTATTAGATGGTAAACATTTATCCATGCGACAATGAATCAAAATCAACCTTCGAGTCCACATCTGTGGTGTAACGGTTAGCGCTTCTAGCCGCGAAACCAGGTGGCCTGGGTTCGATTCCCGGTGGGGGCAAGTTGAGGTTTTTTCCGGGGTTTTCCCTCAACTCAATATGAACAAATGCTAGGTAACTTTCGGTGTTGGACCCCGGACTCATTTCACGGCATTATTTATTTATTTATCTATTTATGTCCATAACAGGGCAAAGCCCCAATTACAATAGACAGTACAAATAAAAAAAACATAGAATTACATATAACACGATAAAAAAGGTAAAACAGATACAAGTGTAATTGCAAATTAAAAATGGAAAAGAGAAGAACAAAACAAATAGATACCACCTAATTAAAAGACACAGATACAGATATAAATGAAAAACACCAAATAAACACAAATCAAAAAGAGCCAAGTACAGACATCACAGCCAAAAATGCAAAATGTAGGCGTAGCTATAATTTGCAAATTGCAGAGCAAATACAACACCATGTTAATAAATTCAATATACAGCACTACACAGCAGGCCCAATAGCCTCAATTCATTTATTCAAAAAACTCACCAACACAGAACATGTGTTTCAAGTAATGCTTTACATAACTTTTTCTTGTACATGTTGTACGATAACGAAAAATCGAAATCCTGTCTATTTGATAGATGATTAAGCATTAATAAAAGTGGAGACATTTTATGAGATAGTGTTTTTGTTGTCTGTAAATAAAAGAGAGATCGCTTTCTCAAATTTGGTTTACCAATATTGAAACTAATTAGCTGTAGAAGATCAGGGCTGTCTATTAAGCCATTTATGGTTTTGAACAAATACATAACATCATACATACAATATCACCTTCATCTCATTCAGACGCTAAATAAAGCGTCGTAAAATAAACTACTAAAAAAATCAACCTTCGATATTAAAAGCCTTGAACCAAAATTTAATTTCGCAATCCTGTGTAATCTATATCGAATCCTCGGCCTCATCTCGCTGTCACCAAGCCTATTGATGCTAAATAGCCCAATAGTTGATACAGCGTCGTTAAATAACTAAAAGAATACAGATGAATTTCTTGTGTAAGGAAATTCATATTTTTCCTGTGAGTTTTATGACGTTAATAAAGTTATTTTATTGATACTTGTTAACACAACATAATTCCGAGAATAGAAAGAGAATCTGCTGTACTATGAAGAAATGAATTGAGATACTGCAGATGAGTGACAGCTGTAAACAGACTTTATATACGAGTATTTTTCATGTCAAGAGTTACTTACTGTTAACATAACAAAGAGTTATACTAGTCAGGTTGAAACTAACCATGTGTGACTCGTATGGTTTTACAGATGACTTGACTGCGGAAATTGAAAAAAAATATGCATGCATTTATGCACTTAAAATAATTCTTGAGGTAAGTACTAAAATAAATCATATATGTAGATATACAAAGAAACTGCTTAGTCAAAGTATTTGTCGAGTTGCTGTTTTATTCTGAACAAGAATCATAGTTATTTAAAAGTCTTTGAAATTACACTTTATCGTGTGAGAAAGGATGTTTGCGAAACGAAACCTTAGATCGAGTGGAGCAAAATAAAGTTATTTTGTGCGAGATCGTGCGTATTTGCTTGGTTTCCGCACAAAACCAATCCGCGGAAAGTCTGAAATTCCACATTCAGTATTCCCAACCTAACACACATAACAATTTCCCTCTTCTTACCGCTTAAGTGACATATTGATTTTACTGCTTTAGGCTTTTAACATAATATTTTTAGAGACGTTCAATGTAGTAATAGTTATAAACTGGAAACTTACCACTGCAATTTCACCTAAATTGCACTGTTAATTATTGTTTTTAAATATTTGCAAAAATTAAGTAAACTCTACAACTCCTCTAAAGTTACTGCATTCGTGATGCAAGTAACATTAAGGAAGCCGTGAAAAAATCAACAAGATTCCAGACTCATCATAGACTGGAGGGAAAAAAAAGACAGACGTATATCACGGCCTGCTGGAGTATAGTAAACACAGAAAACATTTTAAAGCAACAATGTTGAAGATAGATATTTTTGTTTTGCAAATTTGCCGTCATTGAACAGAAACCAAGAAAACCAAGATGGAGATTTCATTGAAACTAATTAGAAATTCCTCTTTCAGGTATGTAATAAACGATCTTCGCACAAAATAATGTACGATACACGAGCGGTATGTTTTCTTTCAATTCTCGGAAATTAAAAAAGCTCAACTACGTTTCGATTTTTCAAACTTTTCCTCGAACATGAAAACTTCAACATACCGCTCTTGTAACGCATATTACTATTTTGTAACGTGTGTGCCGTACACTATTGTTTAGACAACCGTTCGTTCGTGCTGTTATAGATACAATTCCTTTGACTTCTCCACTGCTGTATTCCTCCTCATTGTAATAGAGAAACTTTATCACATTAAAAGCAAGCGGTCGTATAGCTCAGTCGTAGAGCATTCGACTGCAGACCGAGAGTCCTCGGTTCAAACCGAGTGTCTCCATTCAGTTCTCAACAATTTACCCTTGGTCAGTCAAGTAGAACAGCTGTTTGCAACGACCCCAACGAGTAGGCTATCTTTCTCATTCACCTTTTTTCACCTGAAGACGAAGATAGAATCAATCTTTGAAATGTTGTGAATTCGTTTACAAATAAGCAATGGAAGAAGTCCAAACTACAGCTTTTCTTTATTTTTGGTGGTTCATTTTATTTGTTATCGTATTTTCGCGTATCTTACATGTAAAATATATTACCGTTAGTATTACTTTGTGATATTATTTCAGTATTATTATTATTAAATAATAATATTATTATTACATTGTTAAATTTATACAGGGACATCATTTTATTTTTACTAACATTTTTAATATTAACCTGTCTATACCTTTAGAGAACCGGAAACACCGCTTGCTCCCCCCTCCAAGACTGGAGTTCGATGATACTGGCGTAAAACACAAATCACTCTACTAGGTATAGGAAGGAAGAAAAGTAGTTCATCCATTTACGTAAACTAGGAAATATCGCGATTTTGAGTTTGATAATTTTCATTAGGTTTTTCTTTAATCAAAGTACAGTACTGTATTAAGAATAAGTGTTTTTACTCACGAAGTGAGTTATCCATGCGAACGTATTCATTATGCAGTGTATATTATACTGTCTACAGCACATTAGCGTACAATATAGAGAAAGAAGTTAAATTGAAAAATAATCATAATATGAATATTTAAACACAATTTTGAAAATGGTGGCCGTTCATTTCGATACAGGCTTCAGTTCTTTTGTGCATATTATCGCACTATAGACTATTGCATCTAATTCCAATTGCCAGTTTCGTCCTTCGTACTAATAACTCATGTTGAAATAATTCTGTACCTACTCTACGTACTGTAAATTCAATCTTCACTTCTGCCTGACCCGAAAATATAAAATTACTCAGACATGCTATCTACTGTCCGTCCAAGTGGTTATGCCGCAGGATTGTAGAAAGGGAGGAAATCACGTGACAGTTAATTACTTAACGAGGCCCTTTTATTTAAGTTAAATTAAACAGCCGTATAATATTACGTAAACTTCCAATTCTTAAGAGAAATTAATGTTTTCAGAAAAGAGCTAAGACAGCCCAGCTTTTACAGAGGGGCAAGCAGAAGCAGGTGGGGGAAATCGGGATGCGACGTAGGCAAACGGACAGTACCTGTGCGAAAATATGATTCAATATTGAAAGCTCTTTCGTCACTGGAAAACGCGAACATATTTCTGGAACGTACTATACTCAGTAACTCAGTACTGCTTACTATCTGCGGTCTTGGTTCTGTGTGGAGTTGGAACTTCCTTAGTAGAAGGGGTGGGAGTGAAGTACATTCAAAAACTCAGGTACAATAAAAATTGAATTAAAAATAAAATGATGTCCCTGTATTATATAATAGTAATTTATAGTGTAAAAGATTAAAATTAGGTTTTATGCACGAGTAGGAAGTTTAGCGTCCGAGGCGAAGTCGAGGGTGATAATTTCCACGAGCACATAAAATAGGTTTACTCTCGTGTGCTATACAATATTTTATCTATTACTGGTATCTAAATTTAATTTTAAATTGCAGGCTCTTTCTTTGTGATGTGTTGTTTGTGAAGAAGTTATAAATTAATGAATGAAGGGATTTTATTTTTGCTAATGAATTGGTTTTCATGGAAAAAAATAATAATTCTCTGGTGTGAATAAAACCATTGTTTAGGCTGTTAAGGACGGTGAAATAAAGATCAGTTTAAATACCAGGCATGGGTAAAAATATTTTTATATAGCTACTAGCCGTACCCGTGCGCTGCGCTGCACCCGTTAGAAATAAATATAAAGTAATTACATAATTAAAATAGGACGTTTGATCCAGGGAACATTCGTGTTTGATAGAAGGATAAATCGTTTATTATGTTACTTAATTTAAATTGCATCCAAATAATTAAAATGCGATCATTTTGGTCCAGAGACACTCATTTGGTGCAATGACAATTCCTTTAACATGTTTCTTAATTTTTATTCCATGCAACCATAGTTTAATGAAGATTGACATCATTTAGATTTAATGTGTATATTTTATTTTACTTGTTATAGGTTTCCATTGAATTATGGTAATAACTTAATTTTAACCCTTGTTTTCTACGTATTCAGTAAATGGCGCTTGGTCCTCTATGGTACTGAACCCTACAAATAACTTATATTATATTATATTATATTATATTATATTATATTATATTATATTATATTATATTATATTATATTATATTATATTATATTATATTATATTATATTATATCAGAAGTTACTGCAATAACATTATAGCATTATGTCCATCTAGAGAAATTACACTTTCCAGTGGTGAAATAATAATTAGTTATACAAATCGGTTAATTTAGCTTCCGATATTACTTCATACAAACACAGAAACATTCTCTCTAGGCTATCTTTCATAGCTTTCGATTGTTGCTGTCCAAGGCCCCTTATAGACGAAGTCATTTGTTTTTTAATTCATTACACAGCCTTAGATGACAGTTATTTTAATTTTAAAACTCATTTATCTCATTAAATATCAGTCCTATCAAAATTTTTCAAGGAATAAACCTTATCGCAAATTATTTTTAAAGAAACTTTTGTTATGTAATATTTTTCACAAAAATCAATAATAAGCGAGATATTTCGATTTATTTAATTCAGGCCCCCTTATAACCTCCCTTTTAAATAATGTATTTTGAATGATATAGCCTAAAATCTAAGTTACAACGAACTTAATTTTTATTCCAATTTTCATCGAAATCCGTTCAGCCATTATCGCGTGAAAAGGTAACATACAGACAGACAGACATACAAACAAAGCTTTCAAAAAAGCGATTTTCGGTTTCAGGGTGGTTAATTATATATGTTAGGACCAATTATTTTTGGAAAATCGAAAATTACCAGAAAAATTTCGGCTACAGATTTATTATTAGTATAGATTCCTAAAAGTATATTTTTTAACATTAGTCGAGCATGTTAAAAATTGACTATACGATAGCGTACGAAAAGTACTCTTAGTACTAGTGCGAAAATTATGTTTTAAACTAACTTTCAACTGTTTCCACCGATTGTCAGAACGGATATATAAAGAAAAAATGAATAACGAAATATCTAAGAAAATAAAACAGTTATTGTATACTTTATTATTGTTGCCTTTCATGTGCAATACAGAAAATGGAAGTCTCTTGAGTACGCAGAGAATTTTCGCTCACATTATTTGAATTAGCACTGCTGTGAGCTAACCCGGAACTCAATTCAGATTGTGTTTTTCGAATTCAAAATTTGTCCATGATAAAATCTAAATAGTGCTACTATTTTATCAAAAGCGCTTTATCACCCGCTCACACGTAGACTACTATATACTGAACTGACCAATATGTTCTGACGATTCTAAACTCTGTTTATTACTAATTGGGTAGAGTAAACGAATTACTAAGCATTGTTGCAGGTGTTCACATTTCATTGGTAAAGTCTGTCTCAAAATAAAATGTACCATATCAAAGACTTCGTTGTAAATTTAAAAAATGCGTTGTAAAGAGACTTTCTGGATGGCATAACATTTACTTGCCAATTCCAAAATTTCGCGACACACCGGTTGGGAACCCCTGAATTACGGTATATTTCAAGATATGAACTGGAAACAACAATATCGTTGGTTAGGCCTACATGGTAAATACTTGAATTATTGCGTAAGATATAAAACGTGTTTAAAAGTATGTTTTTGATAATATAAATGTTTGGTATTTTTGTAGAGATAAAAGTATTTTAGATTTTATATAGGATTGCCCAATTCAATATTGTTTTTTTTTTTAATTTATTTATTTTATGTCGCTTTAACATAACAAGTCATATCGCGACAATATATTGATAATAAAATTGTTTTCTTTTTGTCTCAAGTTACAGAATAAAAAATCTTCAATTGAGGACGTAGCTGCAATAAGGGCCCATAGGCCCTTTTTCGGAGAATGCATAAATCGATTCTCCGTAGTTTCTTTGTTTTATCCACAAAGTTTCGTTGAGAAATGTTGAACAGTAATGCTGATAAACCTGTTTATTTTAATATATGTTATAAGCCCTACAATGTTTTTAAAAATTTCAACTCTATATATCTCAGAACAGCATTTTGGAGTATGGGCCCTTATTGCAGCTACGTCCTCAACTGTAAATAAATTTACCCTACATGAAACGGTCAGTAAGTTTGTTTCTGATGAACTATTAAGTTTTTTTTTTTCCATTTCATTTCATTTTTTTCATTTTCATTTATTAATACCTTACACTTGAGCTACATTAGGCATTGCAGCCCGAAAGAGCAGAAGCTCGTGCTCGGGCGCAGTTCAGATCAGTTATACAAAATACATCACAAAATTAAGAGAGTTCATTGAGCACAATAACATCAATAAATGGTAAAATAATACAGCATGTAATAATAGGGTCTATATACAAATAGAAAATACAAAAGTACATGAATATTAGAGTATCAATTTTTAACTCAATTAGCTTAAACAATTAAATAATTAATCTGATTTGTTTCTTAAATCTATGTGTGTTCAGTGTACTTAGCTCAGGGTAAGCTCTAATTAATGTATTATATATTTTGGGTCCAAAATTTCTGCTGTGTTTTAATCCAGCAGTTGTGTGGCATTTGGGAGTATTTAGAAAGAAACTGTAGTTTTGTCTCGTATGATATTCATGAGGATCAAATTGAAATTTATTGTGGTTTTTATGGAAATAAATCAGCAATGTTTGTTTGTAAATTTGTTCTAGATTTGATACACCAAATTTAAATGACAAAGAGTGTATTCAATAATGAAAAAGTTTATTTCGTTAATATATCTGTCTTAATTTATACTTTTCGGAAGTTTCCTCAACACACGAGCGCCGGAAATGCGTTATGGCAACAACCCAGTTAAGAATTTGCAGTCCTTCCAATTCTTTACTTTGGATTGAAACGTCTCTTTCGTTGCCGGGAGCAATATACATGAAACATATGCGATTACGTGTCTCTCCTTGTAACTATCTGTAGTCGTGTAGCATTCTTTTTTTTTACGCGGGTGCGCAAATCGTCTGTTCGCTATTCGTTCAAGTGTAGAAGGTGGCAGTGAAATGTGTCCAGTAGGACAACCTCCAGCCTGCTGCGCGGTCGGTTTCGTTCAGTCCCCGTTTGTCCGTCACCACCGACGTGCATTCAGTGCCTCTTGTATCGTCAGTGTTCCACTCATAAGAAAGAAAGGAAAACAAAACACATCCGGGCGCTAGAACAAGAAAACAGACGCAACAATCGAAAGAAGACCTACGAACATCAGTTAGGAGGATTCTCACATCAGGTTCGTTCTGTGGATATTTTTGTAAGTTTTCTTTTAATTGTTTGCCCGTGAGTGATTACGGTGTACTGTATTTTGCTACAAGTACAGTTACGATCAGTGTGTTTAAGTGCATTTAATTATTACTTCTTTCATTGCGTGTTTATAGCTAATGTTTTGTTAGTTTTCATAAACTTGATCTATACGAGACATTTACACTGGTAAACAAAATTGTGAATTAAGTCTGTGAATTCCTCTAGTGCGGTGTTTCTCGAACTTTTTTCCACCGCGGAAACCCTTTTAACCTATGCCATCATCATCATCATCATCATCATCATCATCATCATCATCATCATCATCATCATCATCAATTCTGCTCTAAAAAAAACTGAAAATTAGAATTTATGATGAAATTTCGGTAGCTCCCTACAATACACAATTCCTCGGCCTGATATCACTTAAATAATCCCCTCAACTAACCCACTAACCTTGTCGCATACCTCGGCTTATTGTAACTTAGCAACCCCCTCATTCAACCCATCTAATTCATAAGGAAAAAAATCAGGTGTCAGTTTCGTGTGTGGTATGGGGTGATATCAAATTTTGGTCGAATTTATAAAACTGCAGCGTTAAAAATAAGTATGAAATATTACTAATAACGTCTTAAATTTTAACTTTACAAAAAAAAAAGTTTTATACAAAAGCTGTTGGAGATAAGCCATACAATACGATAGCAGTGTTAGAAAAAAAGTTATTTACGCAAACAGGATGTGATTGTAAATTATATTTTTTAAATGGCATCCTATATTAAAATTTACATATTCCGAATCTCCATTAAATTTTATGTATGATTGTGTACAAATGTTACCCATTCATACATATTCCAAATCTCCATTAAATTTTATGTATGAATGTGTACAAATTTTACCCATTCTCCAGTTTTATATCTTTTAAATACTTATTAAACTTGTTTCGTGGACTTCAAACGTGAGACAAATACGTAGTATGTAAAATCATGTTGAGTATGCCATAAAAGTAAACAAAACACTATCACTAAACGGGTGAATGGGTTTAATTGCTACATATTCATACGCACAATTTAATGGAGATTCAGAATAATGTAAATTTTAATATATGGAGCCATTTAAAAAATAAAGTATACAGTCACAGCCTGTATACGTGAATAACTAACTTTTTTCGAATACTGGTATCATATTATTATATGGTTTACCTCAAACAGCTTTTGTATAAAACTTTTTTAAAACTAAAATTTAAAAAGTTATTAGCAATATTCCATACTTACTGTTCACTCTATATGTTTATATTAGTTGGTTATTTAACGACACTGTATGAGGCCGAGGATTCGCCATAGATTACCTGACATTCGCATTACTGTTGGGAAAAACTTCGGAAAGTAACACAAGTAGGTAATCAGCTCAAGTGGGAATCGAACTCGTGTACGAGACGTAGATGGGGAGATAATATTAAAATGGATTTGAGGGAGGTGGGATATGAAGCTAGGGACTGGATTAATCTTGCTTATGATAGGGACCGATGGCGGCAATGAACCTCTGGGTTCTTTGAAAGCCATGTGAACGTAATTAATTATTATTATTAGCCTATTATCATTATCATTGTATTGTAATTTTTTTATTATCCAATTTAATAAACCCTATTTTACCCTGAGGTATATTAGGGTTATAGTTGGCATCAAAATACATATTTTATAACCAAAAAACTATAGTAAAATTATAATATAAAATTGTGGTCACAGTTACAATTCACATGAATTATGTAGAAGAATGCATCTTAATGAAAGAATGGATCCTGTTAAAGATTAATGAGATGTTTGAGGAATAATCAATTCAAAGATATACAAGAATGTCTAGCCGTTTGAGAGTAAATACACGACCTTAAAAAGATAAACAATAATACATTAATATAACAAAGTTTGACTTTCACTTTCAAATTAATACTTAATTCATGAACAATGGAACAGTTAAGAGTAATAAAAGGATATTACAAGCAATGATTTACGGATTACAAGTTACATACGTGATTCAGGAACAAGTACAATAATTGAAATAATAGCACAAATAATGACTTATAACTAACGAATTTCTTGAAGGGCAATATAAAATGGTAGGGGCAATACAAAAGATTTAAAAACAAATGTAAACAGTAAAGGAATAGTAGAAAAATTGACTTAAAATTACAAGTTAAACAAATTCTTTTTAAAGCAGTAGGTAACAACAAAGAGATACTAATAACAATACACTGACTGTAATTACAGATTAAACACATTATTTTAAAAACAAACACGCAAAGGATCAATAGCTATTTTCAGGCATTATATACATGGACCATGTCTTTAATTCACATCTTCTTGACGTTACTTCGTATATTATTTTGTGTTTCAATCTATTTCAATTTGTTATTTTTCACCGTACATTTGTTGAAGTGGGTATAACTGTAAAATTGAAACAATGTTAATAATGTACGCGTACATTGTATCTACATTGTCAAAATCTTGCATTTTCAATTTTATTGAAATTACAAATTGTTGCCATCATTATTATGAAATAATACATATATTAAAATGAACATTATGATGCAAAGTTCATTATAATTTTGTTGTTAGTATTTAATAATTAACAAATATGTGAAAGCTATTGTGGTAGTAATTCTCTTTTCAGTATTTGTTTTTTAAGTCTGCAGATCTTTTTACGTATGTCTCGTTTTATGACGGAAAGTTATAATCTTATTTCTGCTTCTGCATTTTTTCTCTTTCGGTATTGTTTTCCGAGTTTTGAACATGATAGGCTATAAACTTTTAATAATTTAGTGAACAGATTTGTCGTACACATTATCGTGTATTACTTCAGCTGCTTAATAATAATAATAATAATAATAATAATAATAATATGCAAAATATAAAATGCGGTGTATTACGTTGCCAAATATGACGAGATGTTAGTTGTCTCATTTTCGCATTCAATTAATCAACAGCATTGCTATTGAAGTTCGCACTTACAGTATGTATTAAAGATCTAACGCCCACACGAAACCATTACCGAGAAAAGGTTGTACCTACCGCAATAGTAAGCATATGGAACTTGTAAAGGGGAGACAACCGGTTTGAATTTCAAGTACTATTGCGACATTGTTATTTTATCTGTCTTCTACAGCGCACTAGTGATGGGCGAAGTTGTTCTTTTCCCGGAACAGTTCCGACGGTTCCGGTTCCGAAAAAATACTATGTTCCAAATAACAGTTCCGAAATAACAGTCACCAGTGGTGATGAGTCGGAGTCGTTGAGTCGTTCAAACGAACGGTACAGTACCCTCCCTCTTCACCATAGACAAATAACACCATGCAGCTCACACTGGAGCACTCATAGGCATGACATAGTACACATTCTTATCTATAGATGGCACTGCAATGCACATTCGAATCGATTTTGGAAAATTGCTGTGCATGCGGACAGAACTCAAAAGCTTAATGTTAGTAATTACACAGCTGTTGATTACAAGGACAGATTACAACACTTTGTTTTCGTACATAAAGTTATAAAGACATGGTAGCCAACTAAAAAAAAATAACATAACATTTAAAACATATGGTATGTAATTTCTGTTCTCTCTCTTACATAATAAAAAAAAACAAATCATTAATTTTTATTTTTACTTTTCTTAATGCACAGTTATAATAATAATAATAATAATAATAATAATAAATATTACAATTTCATAAATAAAAAAAGACATATATTGGCAGTACTGAAACCTGGAAACCCCGCAGTGGGTTAGTAAAATGTTGGAATCGCATCTTTACCAAAGTGTAATTTAAACTTCGCATTAAACCTCGCTCTCCAAATCAGTACTTATATGGGTAGTTTCCAACAAATAATGCTACAACATTTTTGTCGTTCTTTGATAACAGAGAAGATAGCACAAAAACTTGTGCTTGTCAGACTTAACCTCAACAAACGACATACAGACATTGTAACTAAACCACTCATTACCATTTACGACTTTAACCTTTGTATAGAATCAGCTGATCAATGAATTAATAATAGTATGCGTACTTTATGACTTTGTAGAATGTTTATAAAACAGAATTAGTCAACTAATGGTGAAATAAACCATAAAGCGGGAATGAATATTACAGATTATTGAATACTTACTATAACATTACAGATGATTGGCCAGTCTTACAAATGTTGATATTAAAGTTCGCGCCACCGCAAGGATTTCAATTTCCATGCGCCCCCCTCCAACCACGTTAGAGTTTCAAATACCAACTTCATCCAACGAAGTTCCAAGTACAACATAAAGAACAACGAGAACAGTGTAACTGCTGCTGTCGTTGGTTCATCGGAACAAGCTCCGACGTTCCGACTGTTATCTCGGAGTCGGAACATACCTTGTGCCACGCGGTACAGCGAGCCCGCAACAGTTGGCAAGTGAGCAGCTCGGAGTCGGAACACTGTTATTTCGGAACAGGAGGTTCCGACCTACTGTTCATTTTTGCAACAGTTCCGAGACCGGAACAGTTCCAAAATAACTGTTGTGTTATTTTTTACCCATCTCTACAGCGCACCTCAGGTATACTACATACGTGGAAGTGAACGAAGAAAGTTTGTATTCAAGGACATCTCGAGCAGTAAATTGTATCAATGAAATGCGAAAGTATGTCATAAAATACCCATTAAAATAGGCCTATTAAGATCTAAGATGTTGCATTTGACAAGTCCCCGAACACGTTTTTAAATGAACGTTAAAATTGCCCAAGTTTTCCTGTACACATGACATAAGTCAACAGAGACAGACTGGTCGTCCCATTTTTTTTCGAAATGCTGTTTTGAGAGCTTTCTTATGTTCAACATTGTTTTTAAGTACCAGTATAAAATGTTAAAATTCCGCCTTTTAAAAATTTAATTCTGACTTTCTTGATTTATTTATTTTATTGGGTTATTTTACGACGCTGTATCAACATCTAGGTTATTTAGCGTCTGAATGATATGAAGGTGATAATGCCGGTGAAATGAGTCCGAGGTCCAGCACCGAAAGTTACCCAGCATTTGCTCGTATTGGGTTGAGGGAAAACCCCGGAAAAAACCTCAACCAGGTAACTTGCCCCGACCGGGATTCGAACCCGGGCCACCTGGTTTCGCAGCCAGACGTGCTGACCGTTACTCCACAGGTGTGGACGACTTTCTTGAAATATTAGATTGTGTTGATAGCATTGTTTTAACTAACAATATTGTAAGCTGATGACGAGACTACGGACTTTTAGATTTAAAAGAAAAATACATATGAAGACATTATTACAAAAACAACCCTTGTCAAAATTGCTATTTTTCAGGAGAAGAATAAAAATAAATAGAACAACACATGTCAGCTGTTTCCGTACAACTGGTGTTTAGCCTACAAACATTTGAAATAGTAGCAAATGTGTTCTTAACTCAATTTCATTAAAAATGACTAGGGCTGTTTTTGTAATAACGTCTTCATATTTTAGACGCTTAATAGGTTCTTTCAAGTGCTAATTAGGTTCAATGGAACAAAAAATAGGTCCCAAGAATAAGTAGGCCTATAAGAAACATCTAAAATAGAAATAGTTAACATGTCTAATAATCAGTAAATTCAAGCAACGTGATGAGAGCTTCACCAGAAAGGGAAATTATGAAAGACGCTGAAGAAAATCCGCCGGGAACAATATTAATGGGATGACCGTGCACGAGATATTTAGAATATAGCCCACAGGATTAACCATAAGTGATGTCATTAATTTCGGAGGCTTACTTTCTTAAGAATTTACAAACAAAAAGGTTTAATACAATCTTTGTCGTTTTTGCTTCCTTTTCGAGATAAAGTTTTATATAAAACATTTCATAGCGCTTTCTGGGTAAGTCATTGATCTAAATCCCATTATACTCAGTCATTTTAAGAGAGCAGTGTATTATGATAATAAATGATAGAAAGAATTTTAGTTTTGTCCATTAAATGTGCTGAAATTTGATCCGAACAATGTAACTTTTTGTTCTGCAAAGGAATTTTACAATGTTACATTTGTTCAGATCAAATTTCTGCACATTTAAAGACCAAAACTAAAATTCTTTCAATCTTTTTTATCATAATACACTGTTCTCTTAAATCGACCGAGTATATTAGGAATTAAGTCAATGGCTTTCCCGAAACACGCTATGAAATGTTTAAAACAATTGTTATCTCGAAAAGAAAGCAAAAACGAGCAAAATTGTATTAAACCTTTTTTGTTTGAAATATCTCGAAGAATACCCCCCCCCCGAAATATTAATGATATTACTTATTGTGCACTCTGTATACAGATGATTTTATAAACAATAGGCATCATTCATTAGGAAAATGGTTAGATAATCTGGCACAATATTGTTTGTTGTCAACGCCTTGTAAAAATAATAATAATAATAATAATCTTTACTAATAATAATAATAATAATAATAATAATAATAATAATATTAATCTTTACTAATAATAAATCTGTGACCAAAATTTTTCTGGTAATTTTCGCTTTTTTTTTTAAATAATTGGCAATCGGCAAGAGCCATCTTTTGGTAGAGCAGTGGTATTCTATTTATTGGTACGCGTATCCCAGAGGTACACGGGGTTGTCTCAAAGGGTACACACCCCACTGATTACGTAGGTAAAAATGCTGATATATATTTATTTTATGCTCGACCATGCCGAAATGTAGTAATTACACATCTGGTAGCAGTCCTTTAATGCATGTCATTAAAGTACACCTGCTCCTTAAAGTACAGGTGTTCAGCCAATGATAACTCAGCTTACAGGTGTTCATCCAATGACAAGTCAGCTTTGTACCGTTATACAACCGCAAGTATCGATTATTCTCGGATATGCAATCGAAAGAGAATTAGCGAAAAGTCACGGAGGCTGGAAATCCAATACTGTCGCAGAAGGTTATGTTCTGTTACTATAATAATTATAAATAACATTCAAATAAATTCAATTTGTCATCTCGTTTTTCAATGTCGAATTCAATAATCAAGGTTACCGGTATATCAAGTTTAACGGGATTACATCAAGGTCAGTGACATTATTGTTCCTCGGAAAAAATCAATACTTTCGCGTCTGCGCACATCTCACAATTCACGACCTAGAACAAGGTCACTTCCAATCTTGTCAGATACAAATAAAATGTATACATCTGAATAATTTCAAGCTAGAAATATGGTCGAGCATAAAAAGTCGTATGAAACTCGCCTATAATGGTAATTAAGAAGCTCGTATGAAAATTATGAAACTCGCTTGCTCTCGTTTCATAAACATCCATACTCGCTTCTTAATTACTATCATTATAGGCTCGTTGCATAATGTACTATTATTATACTCGTTGATAATTATTCCATTATATTATAGTTTCTTTTGCGATATCAACTCTTGTTATTTCTTGCTTAAATACCGTTTAACGTAAATCATTACTATTTTTATTGCATCAATAACTACTGAATAATAATAATAATTCATTCATAGTCTTCTGCACAAGGGCAGGTGTTTCACTGCAAACCCAGCATTCTCTAGTCTCTTCTATTTTCTGCCTTCCTCTTTGTCTCCTTATGATACATATATCTTAATGTCATCTATGAAATAGTAGTAGTAGTAATAATAATAATAATAATAATAATAATAATAATTTTATTAAGGATGTTTGATAATAAGGTTCTTAGGAAAATATTTGGGGCTAAAAGGGATGAAGTTACAGGAGAATGGAGGAAGTTACACAAAGATATAAATGGCAAGTTGTAGCCAATTTAAGTGATCACCTTATTTTAACGATTTGGTGGCTACTTCATTCACACACAACCCCCAGAATGTCTGGAGGACCACACCTGCTGTTGGTCGACGGGTTCATTGGACCTAGCTGGGAGATCTTGTTGATCACCAGCTTTCCCTCCTTAAGCCACTGGAGGACGATTTTAGTGCCATAGCAGGTCAGCACTAGGAACAGAAAAGTAGGAAGGGTAGGAAGGAAAGTGAAATGAACCCCTAGGCCTCCAATGTTCTAATGCCATCGGGGTCGAAGAAAGTAAGAGTTCAGTCAGAGGACTGGATAGGAAAGGGTAGAGAGGGAATTAGGTATTGAATGGAGGAAAATTGTACCAAATTCGGTCATTAACTCATCAGCTGACCAGTGATAATTGCTGAGTAGCCCCTCCTTTTAGTTCAGCTTATAAAATTATGCTTACTAACAGCTGCACCACGGGAAGGTAGGAATGGCACATTGAGTATTTGTCCAGGTTGGTTCCTTAAAGCCTTCAATGAGAAGGATTAATTTAGTGTGTCATAAGACTCCTTGACGATCTTCATATTGAATGTAATGGTCTACCTTATCACTGTGAAGTACTTCTAACAGAAGTTTACAAGGCCAAGATATTAACATAATAGCCAGAGATAAAATCGGCGGATATTTAAGGAATCTTGATTCCTAATCGGCATCACTTGACAAATTAGAAATTTGATGCATTCCAATGTATTAAAGAATTGATAGAAATTTGACTACGTGCCGTATGCCACGGCAAGTACTGCTTATTTTTGCGGACATGCAATTAGATTTGCACAGTTTTAAACAAAAATTTGTTAGAACCTTCCGGAAGAAACTCGAAACTCAAAAGAATGGCGTTTTCGTCCTGATTTTAAAGACGAATTCACGTCAAAAGACAATGTGCGATTAAACAAGAATCAGTGATCCGATATCTTGTAGTAGTAGACTGTATCAAACCTGCACAGACATTTACTCGATAATGCAAGCAAAATGTCATCAATTTTATGAACCGTGCCAATTTCAACGATATAACTGGGTTCATATGTTTAAAACATACATTTATATTACATTTAGAAACATAAACATAAAATTTAAAAAAATGTTTCACAGGTTATAAAGTGAAAAATAATTAATGCATAAATGTGCCTGTTTTTTTTTTTTTTTTTTCAGAAAGTAGCTTCTAAAATCTGAACTGTGTTCGATACATACTGATATTTTCAATTTTTAAGAATATTTCTCACTTTTGTTTTGATTGCTTTCATAGACGAGAAACTTATTTTTCATAAATGCGCTATGCAATCAAAAAAAATTTTTTGGAGGTATAAAAACATTAAAGTAAATACAGTATTGCATAACTGATTACTACTGTTGTTATTACTTGTATGCATATGTCACTTCTGGCAGTGTGGAAGAGAAAGTCTCGTGGTTTTAACTCTGCCAAAATAAATAGATAAATATATAAATACATAAATAAATAAGTGCATGAACGACTGTATGAATAAATTAAAAAGTAAATGAATTAATAATGAATAAATACTTAAATAAATAAACTAAATAAATAAATACTTAAATAAATAAAGTAAATAAGTACACGAAGGAGTCCATAATTGTACCTATTTTTAAAAAGGGGGACAAAACCAACTGTGGTAACTTTCGAGGAATATCACTTTTGTTGACGTCGTACAAAATTTTGTCCAATATTCTTTTGAGGAGATTAACTCCGTACGTAGATGAAATTATTGGGGATCATCAGTGTGGTTTTCGCGTAATAGATCGACTATTGATAGATTTTTTGTATTCGACAGATAATGGAGAAAAAATGGGAGTATAAGGGTACAGTACATCAGTTATTCATAGATTTCAAAAAGGCATATGACTCGGTTAAGAGGGAAGTATTATATGATATTCTTATTGAATTTGGTATTCCCAAGAAACTAGTTCGATTAATTAAAATGTGTCTCAGTGAAACATACAGCAGAGTCCGTATAGGTCAGTTTCTATCTGATGCTTTTCCAATTCACTGCGGGCTAAAGCAGGTAGATGCACTATCACCTTTACTTTTTAACTTCGCTCTAGAATATGCCATTAGGAAAGTTCAGGATAACAAGCAGGGTTTGGAATTGAACGGGTTACATCAGCTTCTTGTCTATGCGGATGACGTGAATATGTTAGGAGAAAATACACAAACGATTAGGGAAAACACGGAAATTTTACTTGAAGCAAGTAGAGCGATCGGTTTGGAAGTAAATGCCGAAAAGACAAAGTATATGATTATGTCTCGTGACCAGAATATTGTACGAAATGGAAATATAAAAATTGGAGATTTATCCTTCGAAGAGGTGGAAAAATTCAAATATCTTGGAGCAACAGTAACAAATATAAATGACACTCGGGAGGAAATTAAACGCAGAATAAATATGGGAAATGCCTGTTATTATTCGGTTGAGAAGCTCTTATCATCCAGTCTGCTGTCCAAAAATCTGAAAGTTAGAATTTATAAAACAGTTATATTACCGGTTGTTCTGTATGGTTGTGAAACTTGGACTCTCACTCTGAGAGAGGAAAATAGGTTAAGGGTGTTTGAGAATAAGGTGCTTAGGAAAATATTTGGGGCTAAGCGGGATGATGTTACAGGAGAATGGAGAAAGTTACACAACACAGAACTGCACGCATTGTATTCTTCACCTGACATAATTAGGAACATTAAATCCAGACGTTTGAGATGGGCAGGGCATGTAGCACGTATGGGCGAATCCAGAAATGCATATAGAGTGTTAGTTGGGAGACCGGAGGGAAAAAGACCTTTAGGGAGGCCGAGACGTAGATGGGAGAATAATATTAAAATGGATTTGAGGAAGGTGGGGTATGATGATAGTGACTGAATTAATCTTGCACAGGATAGGGACCGCTGGCGGGCTTATGTGAGGGCGGCAATGAACCTTCGGGTTCCTTAAAAGCCATTTGTAGGTAAGTAAGTAAATAAGTACACAAATAAATAAATAAATAAATAAATATACTAAATTATTACATTAAATAGAGGATCGCAACAATATGGTTAATACCTTAATACAATTACACCTAACCGAAATGTGCATTAAGTTAAATTAATAGATTATTCTTACGTTCTGTGTTGTCAGTGCTGCCTTGAGTTGACCTAATTGTGCGGCACGTTTTCCACCTCTCAAATTCAAATTCAAATTTATTTACAATTTACATTTGAATTTACATTTGGATAGATACCCGAAATGAGCATATGCTCGTGCTCTGATTTCAGCATATTCCGTACTATGATAAAACGTGTAATATATTTTAAGATTGAATCGTTTTAACTGGTTCAGAGTGTTCACAACATTTAAGAAAGTGAATAGTTACACGTCCTTTCCTTCATCGCAATTATAATCCATTTTAATAAACAACTTTCTGGAAATAAAACTTTCCTCTCGCTATCGGTTAGATGCCATAGAGAAAAATACTTTATCTAAATCGCCTAGTGCATTATATCACATCCTAGTAAATCGATAACTTTTGTGAGATTAACCTATACTCGTAAGCTTTTTAGACAATATTAAGTATTGATTTTTTTTTATTTTAGTTAGTTATTTAACGACGCTGTATCAACTATTAGGTTATTTAGCGTCGGTGAGATTGGAGATAGCGAGATGGTATTTGGCGAGATGAGGCCGAGGATTCGCCATATATTACCTGACATTCACCTTACGGTTGGGGAAAAATTCTGAAAAAAACCTCAACCAGGTTGAGAGACTTTCTTGGGCTCTTCATTTTTAAGGTAATTTTAATTAGAAGTATCCATATATATATATATATATATTGTTTTCATTATTGCATAAAGCTCAGATAAACACTATTTATTTATTTTAGAATTTTAAATGGAGAGAGAGAGGGGGGGGAGGGAGAAATAAAGCGAACCACCCTCCATGTGGATGAGAAAAATTGCACTCCGATATTATTTGCACATACGTGTTGGAATTGATTTTCTCTATCTGACACTTTCCAGGGACCCGTTATCATGTATCAAGGCATTTGAGATCGGGAAAATTAGTTCCGCATGATGGCTCATAACACTGAGAATATACTGCATTTTTATCTATAGTACGCATGAAATGAGTACGCGGCAAGACTGGCAACGCTGCTAAGGATTCCACAAAGTGCATTGGAAACAGGGGCGTACGTACGCAAGGGGAAGTTACCGGATTTGAAAACAAATATATACTCGTATATTTCATTATATTTGATTGTTTCCATGGATTTTTATGTTATGCTAAGTGTCTTACATATCACATATAACTATTGGCTATATATATGTATATAATTATTGTATAAGTGTAATAATGACGGTCATTTTTTATGATACAAAATTAAACACAAGTTAAAATTTGTTGAAAATTTGGATGGCTATGAAAAAAATTACGTTTGAAAGATTTTATAAGGGTATTCATGAAATGTTCTATTAGAATATAGTATAATATTAATAAATATACCGTAAAATAATCATAATAATAGTAATAGTCATAATCAGAGACAGGAACTTTGGCAGAATGCCTTTTTAAATGTGTTAAATCTATCTTCATTTTGAAAGTAAATCTGTACGAATTATACCTTTGTGATTGAAACGTCACAGTTTTATGTTGCCCTTTTCTGCCTTTTTAAATATAAGTGCCTAATTTACAAAATAAATGCTTTTTTGTCTCTATTTGATTATTTATCTATCATGTATTAATCTATTATTAAAATTGCCTACAGGTATAGCCTATTTTAATTTATTTCTATAACCGCTACAATGAAAGTGACTTCACCGAATGTATATTATTGTCCTTCAGTCAGTTCATATTCTCTTTGCAGCAGTGAGTGCTGCCGTGCAAAAATGTATAACAGTAAGCGTTTTAATTATCGCTTGTGTTTTTTTTTTTTTTTTTTTTTTTTTTTTTTTTTTTGACAAGGCAGCAATGAGTGCGGGTCTAACGTTATTTTTAACGGTTATTTTTCTTTCAGTTTTCATTGCGACTTTGTTGTAGCATGACCCCAGAGAACTTAAGAAAAGCATTTGGTTGTCGTGTGCAACGAATAAGGCATTGCAATACATAGGCCTTTTAAAAACATTTTCATTTTTGTGTCAAGTACAACACTAGCATTTTGTTTAAAACTTTAAAATATGACGATCGAGTTTTTGAATAGTGTAATCTAGTAAATAAATGGGTCTAGTGCAAGGTTTTTGTAATTGTCTTTTATTGCGTATTTTAGCTATTTATAATGCCTTTTTTCCTGCCTATTTTAGCTATTTAGGATGCCTTTTTGCCTGCCTATTTTAGCTATTTAGGATGCCTTTTTGCCTGCCTATTTTAGCTATTTAGGATGCCTTTTTGCCTGCATATTTTAATGATTCATAATGCTTAAACTTCCGGTCTCTGATAATAATAATAATAATAATAATAATAATAATAGTAATAATAATAATAATAGTAATAGTAAAATACACAACATTTAAAATACCGATAATGTAAATTGTAAACAATTTTAATAATGACCTCCCCCTTGACAAAATTCTGCGTACGCCACTGATTGGAAGCACAGGTGGAGATCCTGTGAAGCCTTCAGTAGGGATGTCCAGCCATGTCTTAGAATACTCATCTTGCAAGAAAACCACCTCAACTTTAGATCGAAATTCTCATTGAAAATTTGCACACTGGTGATACTGTAAGGGAGTAAATATATGGAAGATCATCTATACTAATAATAAATCTGTAGCCGAAATTTTTCTGATAATTTTCGATTTTCCAAAAACAATTGGTCCTAACATATATAATTAACCACCCTGAAACCGAAAATCGCTTTTTTTTAATTTTTGTTTGTCTGTCTGTCTGAATGTTTGTTACCTTTTCACGCGATAATGGCTGAACCGATTTATGTGAAAATTGGAGTATAAATTAAGTTCGTTGTAACTTAAATTTTAGGCTATATGGCATTCAAAATACATTATTTAAAAGGGGGGTTATAAGGGGGCCTGAATTAAATAAATCGAAATATCTCGCTTATTATTGATTTTTGTGAAACATGTTACATAACAAAAGTTTCTTTAAAAATGATTTCTGATAAGTTTTATTCTCTGAAAAATTTTGATAGGACTGATATTTAATGAGATAAATGAGTTTTAAAATTAAAATAACTGCCATCTAAGGCCGTATAATGAAATAAAAAACAAATGACTTCGTCTATAAGGGGCTTTGGACAGCAACAATCGAAAGCTATGAAAGATAGCCTACAGAGAATGTTTCTGTGTTTGTATGAAGTAATATCGGAAGCTAAATTAACCGATTTGTATCATTAATTATTATTTCACCATTGGAAAGTGTAGTTTCTCTGGATGGACATAATGCTATAATGTTATTACAGTAACTTCTGAATGAATCAAGGACAGGTAAGATTAAAATAGCTTCTTATGCACAGAAAACTTGATAGCCACTCGTTTCCTGTATTTCCTAAAATAATTTTTATGACCAAATGAGTGGTCTCTGGATCAAAATGATCGCATTTTAATTTTTTTAATACAATTTAAGTAACATAATAAACGATTTATCCTTCTATCAAACACGAATGTTCCCTGGATCAAATGTCCTATTTTAATTATGGAATTACTTTATATTTATTTCTAACGGGTGCAGCGGAGCGCATGGGTACGGCTAGTTGAAGTAATATAAACCTACGTATTGTAAGACTCGAATCCGCAAACCGATATTAACTACATGTCTTAATCACCTGATCTAGTGTGACAGGCTCACTACTTATTCCGTTTTTCAATTAAGGTACGACTACGCGTACCATATCTGCGGAATTCACTGTGAATCAGAGGGATTGCGTAACTTCATATAAATAAGATGCAGGTGACTCACCTCTTTTAAGTATTTAAAGGAATTAAGTTGGATTCAAGTTTATTTTATATTGTTTTCAACATAAGAGTATTTTTTTTATTTTAGTAGGTTATTTTACGACGCTTTATCAACATCTTAGGTTATTTAGCGTCTGAATGAGGTGAAGGTGATAATGCCGGTGAAATGAGTCCGGGGTCCAGCACCGAAAGTTACCCAGCATTTGTTCATATTGCGTTGAGGGAAAACCCCGGAAAAAACCTCAACCAGGTAACTTGCCCCGACCGGGAATCGAACCCGGGCCACCTGGTTAAGCAGCCAGACGCGCTAACCGTTACTCCACAGGTGTGGACAACATAGTAGTAATTGAAATAAAATTGAAATAGTGCTATAAAGGAATCGCTGTAATCTAAAGTTACCAAACATCCCCTTTTCCCGGGGACAGTCCCCGAATTTTGCTTTTTGTCCCTGGGTAAAATTCGTCCCCGGGATGCCTCCCAGATTTAATAATTTGTACCCATATTTTCACCTACGCTGTGGTGTCGTGGTCTAAGGCATCTGCCTAGGACTCGCGTTACGGAATGCGCGCTGGTTCGAGTTCTCATGGGGGAAGAAATTTTCTCACGAAATTTCGGCCAATGTACGGAACCGGTGCCCACCCAGCTACGGTAGGTAGCGAAATCCGGTTGCGAATGCCAGTTATAAAGGCTGGGGGGTATCATCGTGCTAAGCACACGATACCTCTATTCTGGTTGGATGATCGTCCACCTCTGCTTCGGCATATGGGCGTGAGGCCAGCAGCCGGCTGGTCGGTCTAGGCCCTTCACGAGCTGTAGCGCCACGGATTAATGTTATTATTACCCATATTTTCAGTGTTGATATGATAATATCAAGGTCAGTAGAAAAATTAAACTCTCTTAAAAAAAACAGAACATTATTATATGATCAATTAAGCACTTTTTGCATCTTAGGAAGATGTGGCTTTTATTCCACAACATAATTGTCAATCTCTTGCGAATTTTATGAAAATGCTGTTATGTCATTTCCTGGATTATTCATTATGTGTATTGCTAAGGTATCCTCTAGAAGGAAAGAAATTTGAAGGCGCTGATCATTATTTTTCTTCAAATATAGATGGACTTTATCTACTGGTAATTTGGATGAAGATAATTGGATGAAATTTACTGCTTGAAGAAATATGTGACTTCAAAAAAATATGAAAATGTAATGAAGAAAATGCTTCTCTTTTTCTCAAAATGGAGTGACATTTTTCAATTTGTCTCTGAAAAAATTGTTCCTTGTACACAACTCCAGAAATTTATTGAACTTTCTGTGTCTTCGTGGAAGTAATGCTTCA
The DNA here is from genome assembly GCF_040183065.1 of Periplaneta americana. NCBI lineage: Eukaryota > Metazoa > Arthropoda > Insecta > Blattodea > Blattidae > Periplaneta > Periplaneta americana. Next base: position 182,109,503 of record NC_091120.1, on the reverse strand, counting down.
GTGGAGAGTTTTTTCTTCCCCTTCCCGCCATGAACATGATGTAGACATCTGAAGAGTCCACTCCAAGAATGATGGATGTCACTTTTTTATCGAAAATGAACCAAGACTGTCAATGCATAGCTTAAGACATATATAATGTACATAGAGAGTTATATGGCGTTAACACTGATAGTCATTGTCCAGTAATGATCGGAAAATCACAGTTAAGCTTTGAGCGCTAAGCATTTCAAACTTTCAATTGCTTCTCCTGCAAAATTTATTCCAAATGACATCCCTCATTCTTGCAGTGGACTCATCTCAAAAGTACAACTGAAAACTGTTCGAGCCATGCTTGCTTATTATTGACAAAGGAAAAAAAAAAAAGAAAAAAGAAGAAAAAAAAAAAAGAAATAGTTTATATATAATAAACCTGAAAATCATAAAGCTTTATTAAATTATAACTACTTACCAAAAATACGGAAGATAATAAAATTAAAGCCAGTCTAACTTCATAAGAACTTGTCTGAGCAACAGCGTGCAACCCCCTAATAATTCATAATTACAGTGAGATGATCAACCAGCAATCATAAGAGTATAAACACCTAAACTAGTACAACAAAGAAAAAATAACAACTCCAATGCAAAAATAATTAAACTAGTAAAATAAGGCATTACATACCAAACTAGCAAAGACAAAAATATAATCTAAAAACAGGAGCAAAATAATAACATAATAATAATAATAATAATAATAATAATAATAATAATGTTTTATTTTCGCTGGCAGAGTTAAGGCCATAAGGTCTTCTCTTCCACGCAATCAGCCTTAATCAATACAATACATATTTAAATTACGAATATTTACACTACACTTAAAAGGTTGTCCAGCAATATTCTTCAGTTAAGTTTTAACGACTAGTAGACTACATATTTATTTAAATTTAGATAAACCTATAAGGTAAAGTAGTAACTTAATTTATGAGCTAATTTAATTCAATCAATTATAATTAATTTGAGATTTGAGATAGCTAGTAAAATGATGAAAATTAATTTAATATAAGCTTACTAGAACTATGTTGTAGGGAGAAAAATATATATATATAAATCTAAAATATATTTCTATGATGAGAATATTAATGTAATTGCCATTAGAGGTTTTGTAAATGTATTTAGAGAAATTAATGATAATAATAAGAATGTACATAAGTAATTAGATACAAAAAATGAAACGTTTGGTCCTTAGTAAAAAGCTTAATTGCATCTCTAAAAAACTGCAAAATACCAACAAAACCAACCCTAATAGGACCCTTACGAATATGAATGTATCAAAGAACTTTACGTTCCAATAAAGTCAAAAAAGCAACACCAACTATAACAAAATAATCAACAAAACAAAAATAATAAATAAACCAAAAATGTCCTTAAACATAAATACTATTTATAGAAAATCTATATTTAAAGATTCTAAATCCATTAAACTTATCTGCCAAAATAGCAAGTTAATAATAATCATAAAATAAACATTATTTCAAATATCTGGTCTTCTCGTACTAAGATATAAAATTAATTATAGATAAGAACTAACCTGGCTCTAGTCGGTCTGAACTCAGACCATGTAAGATTTCAAAGGTCGAACAGACCTAAACAAATTGAAATTCTACACCCAAATTAAATCTTAATCCAATATCGAGGTCGCAAACTCATTATTATTGTTAAGACCTCTCAAGAAAGATTACGCTGTTATCTCTAAGGCAATTTAATCTTATAATCAACAAAAATGTATCAGTTATTCATAAATAAATGTTATATATACACAAAAAGAGTTAATTATGACCTGTCGGGTATTTGCTTTGAAATTGAGATCCAGGAAAGATACGTTTGAAAAATTCACCCTTCTGAAACATGCTAATAGTTTAAATAGCAGCCAAGTAGAGTGAATAATTTTAGAGTGTAAATAGATTCAGTATTTTAATTAAATAAATATAGTGTAAAATACAAGTCATTGGAAAACAACAAAAATGTTAAAAGTAGTTTTTCGTATGTCGATATCTTTTTCCGAAAATTGTGGGAAAAAATCTGGTACTCTTAATGTAAACTACACGCTCACATACAGTATGGTGTATATTCTATTTTATTTCAAGGAGTGCAGTTCGGTGGCTCCTTTGAACACCCACTTACAGATTTATGACTTCCTACATAATCACCTCTGACAATTCCATCCTGTCCCCTCGTCCCAACATTGCACAGTTGCCACAATCCTGGTGACCCTGAAATGAGACTGACGGGATTCTTGGAATTCGGAAAAGATGCGGCAACTCTGCCTCCACGTGGATTTGACGGGAGCCTGTCAATTCTTCTGAACGAGGGTTGTGATTGGTTACTGACAGGAGAAGCAAGATTTCCGTCACAGTAAGGAATACATTTATTTATGACAACCAATTAGTAGGGGGCAGTAGAAGGTCTGTCGGCAAAGTCCTTTCTGTGAAACTGCACTCCATGAAAAAAAAATAGAGTATACATTGTGGCACTACATCCTGTCTGCTCTGGTCATGAATGAAGTTTTAGAATAGTTTGTGTCCTATATAACTATTAGAGATCTGATTTATAACAGTCCTGCTTTGGGCATGAGTCAGTGTCTTCTCAGTGAGGCAGGCTACCCCTTTTTTCTCTGTATACCGCGTGTCTGTCTGCTTTCACTTGACATATTTCTTAGAATTTCCTAACGATATGATAGAGTGAGAGTTGCTTAGAATCCTGTTAGTCTATTAGGTCTCGAGTCCGTAGAAAATGCAATCGATTTTGGAATTCCTTTTGTTTACATACGAGATGGAAGTGAAGTGATCCTGCAGGTTGAAAGGGCCGATAAGGTACCCTTAAATTAGTAGAAAACTTATATTACGTTTTGTGATTAAATGCACGGTCAATTTATTAGAAAATTGAGTTGGAAGTTTCAACGTTTCAGCAGTCTGGCAACATCGCCGCTAACACACTGCTCTTTCTTCTGGTAATATAGATGTATTGGGGCTAGGATTTTGATGACCTACAAATCATGAAAAAATGTCATAAAACAATGCATTTATGACCTAAAAATCTTTCAAAAATGCCCTTAAAATGCCATAAAAACTGATCTTACATAATTGGCTTAGTAGGAAAAGAGGTTTTGTACTACTTAATATTTAGACTAGTAACTAAATTAAATTCTAGTACCAACATTTAAGTTTACTTAATTTTACATAATTTTTTCTAAGTAGTACACTTTAATTGAAAATATTTGGGGCTAAGAGGGATGAAGTTACAGGAGAATGGAGAAAGTTACACAACACAGAACTGCACGCATTGTATTCTTCACCTAACATACTTAGGAACATTAAATCCAGACGTTTGAGATGGGCAGGACATGTAGCACGTATGGGCGAATCCAGAAATGCATATAGTGTGTTAGTTGGGAGGCCGGACGGGAAAAAAAACCTTTAGGGATGCCGAGACGTAGATGGGAAGATAATATTAAAGTGGATTTGAGGGAGTTTGGATATGATAGAGAATGGATTAATCTTGCTCAGGATAGGGACCAATGGCGGGCTTATGTGAGAGCGGCAATAAATCTCCGGGTTCCTTAAAAGCCAGTAAGTAAGTAGCCTAAGTACACTTTAATTAATTATTTTACCTGATGTAGTTCCATGGAGTTCACCACAAGGCCACTCTTATCCAGAAGTAGCAGAACTATAGAGGAGTCTATATTGAAGGGGTGGTTTGACTGATCCATTACATGGGGTGTACTACGTTAAAATGACAATATTTGTGTAGAAAAACGATTAAAATATTATAAAATATAATAGGTATTAATGGACAAAATATGTGGAGAAATATCAAAGGAAATAAACATTATTTTAGATTAATAATCGGGGTTTAGGGCCAAAATTAAATGAAAATGCTTAAAAAATGACCGAATAAAACAAAAGAAGCTCTTATGAGCCGAAACAGGCAAAAAATGCAAAAAAAAAATACTCTAACAAATATGTCTTAAAACACTCGGTTTATCACATAACATATAAATACTAAAGCAGCTACGTTTCTGGCTTACTAGAAAAAAGATGCAGTTTCATTAAAATCCTAACCCTACTCATGTCTGTCTGCCTTAGTGAACTACCTTCCAACTCCCTTTCTGGTTACAATGTTGCAAACTAGTGCATCGGTCAGTGGCTTGAAGTTATTGGTTTTAAAATTAAATTTACACGAAAACCGTCCACACTATTGAAATACGCCAGAGGGATAAATTATTCTTTATTAGTTTTCCTATCGATATGGACAAAAATCACCATCCTACTCGCAATAGTTACCGAATAAGAGGTTGTTAAACATTTGAGAAAAAAGGAAAACTTTTTTTTTTTTTCTGAGAAAACTATGAACTTTCCACCAATATGGTATTACACTTTTTTGTTACATACAACATGAACTATTCGCCCTGAAAATCTCCAGGGTTATTTCACTTCCACCCTGTATAATAAATGTAACACTATGAATAAATGCATTTACTGCTTTATTGCAATCCAAGTCTGATAGGTGGCACTCGCGAATCCGACGCTGACAGGTGGGCATCCTGTCTCATCCCCTGATAGAACCAGGGACGAGCAGCGTGATAAGCCCATGAGTTTCAAGCCCTTCCTGATCAGCCGAAGCTGACAGGTGAGCCATCCTACCTGAGCCCCTGATAGTGCCAGGTCCCATCTGCACGTGAATAGCCTGAGAAGCTCCAAGGGTCCGGAGCTCCAAGCGTTTCTTAAATCAGCTTCGGAAAACCGTAATACCCCTAAGACTTCACCCCAGTCACAACTTAGCCGGGGATCGAACCCGGACCGGGCGTTGGCACTTCACTTCGTGACGTTATACGTGACGGGCAAAGTGTGAAGGGCAGTATAGCATTGAACATTGACTTGCTATTCTTTCTCGTTTCATATTTTCTTTGTTTGTATGTTTTATTTCCATGTACGATTACATAATATTTTATAACAAGTACTTTTCATTATTGTATTGTTTTTGTCGAAGGAAGTGAACTGTGTGAGAAGGGTCACAAGGTCAATAACAGATACTGCAGCCTGTTTATTAATACATGGCAGTAAGAATGGACCTTCTACGAATTGTAGGCCTACTACAGGAATATTATTGAAGGTCACTCTTTTCGAAATGTAAATAAAAATTATTTTGAAAGTGGTATACAGACTGAACCTTAAGTAATGCCATTAATTTCAGGGAGGATATACTTTGAGATATTTCAAACAAAAGAGTTTTTCTCGTCATTGCTTCCTTTTCGAGATAAAAATTGTTTTATATTAAACATTTCATAGCGCGTTCTGGGAAAGTCATTGTTCTAAATCCCAATATGCTCAGTCAATTTAAGAGAGCAGTGTATTATAATAATAAAATGATCGAGGGAATTTTAGTTTTGTCATTTAAATATGCAGAAATTTGATTCCAACAAATATAACTTTTCGTTCTACAAAGGTATTTTACAACGTTGCATTTGTTCGTATCAAATTTCTGCGCATTTAAAGGACAAACTTCTTTCTAAACTAAACTTCTTTCAATAAATAATTTATTATCATAATATACTTACTTACTGGCTTTTAAGGAACCCGGAGGTTCATTGCCGCGCTCACATAAGCGCGCCATTGGTCCCTAACCTGAGCAAAATTAATCCATTCTCTAACATCATATCCCACCTCCCTCAAATCCATTTTAATATTATCTTCCCATCTACGTCTCGGCCTCCCTAAAGGATTTTTTTGAAGGATCGTAACAAGCTGTTTTTTACGGTGAAGGGTTGTTAGCCCTTCGCCCAACCCCCAAGCTGGAGGACCACCCCTCATCGGCTGTCCGCTTCTGCTTATTCAATATATTCACAGCTACCCTCCATATCTGGAGGCCGTCTCCTCGATCCGCAACCTGAGGACGCGCCATGCCGTGGTGATAGGGACCCACAATATATGTATCATAATATACTGCTCTCTTAAATTGACAAAGCATATTGGGAATTAAATCAATGTTTCCCAAAACACTCTATGAAAGTTGGCGCGTTTTTTTGCTTTTTGTCCCGAGATAAAAATTATTTTATGTGAAACATTTCATAGCGTGTTTTGGAAAAGCCATTGATTTAATTCCCAATATGCTCAGTCAATTTAAGAGAGCAGAGGAGACGGCCTCCAGATATGGAGGGTAGCTGTGAATATATTGAATAAGCAGTCGCGGACAGCCGATGAGGGGTGGTCCTCCAGCTTGGGGGTTGGGCGAAGGGCTAACAACCCATCACCGTAAAAAACAGTTTGTTACGAATCCTTAAAATAAGCCTCGGAATGGGACTGATTCTCTGGCACGACCACAGTATGCATATAGAGTGTTAGTTGGGAGGCTGGAGGGAAAAAGACCTTTAGGGAGGCCGAGACGTAGATGGGAAGATAATATTAAAATGGATTTGAGGGAGGTGGGATATGATGATAGAGAATGGATTAATCTTGCTCAGGATAGGGACCAATGGCGGGCTTATGTGAGGGGCGGCAATGAACCTCCGGGTTCCTTAAAAGCCAGTAAGTAAGTGAGTAAGAGTATTATGATTATAAATGATGGAAAGAATTTTAGTTTTGTCCTTTAAATGTGCAGAAATTTGTTCTGGACAAATGTAACTTTTCGTTCCAGAAAAGAATTTTAAAATGTTACAAAATAATTAGGCCTATTTGAGAGGATGAGGGAAAACCTCAAGTAGGTAACTTGTTCCAACCAGGATACAATCCTGGGGCCGTGAATTTCGCAGTCAGGAACGCTGACCACTACTCAAAATAAATGGTGAAAAAATTAGAAACAATACTTCAGAAAACTACAAAACTGCGCCTATCTGATGGTCTGTTTTGAAAGGGAATCTTGACTCGAACTCGTGAAAATCCCAAGAAAATTTGTGATTGATAAAGTGGCCGAAGGGCAAGTTTTTTCTTCCGATAATGCCGTTTCCCCTTTCATTTTCATTTCGTTATTGCACTGATCCCTCATGAACTCATCGCCTCTGACCAGGGTTGCCAGACGTCCTGAATTTCCCAGAATTGTTCTGAATTGTAATAATGTGTCCTGTGTCGAGTTAGATTTGTCCCGGAATGTAAAAAAAACATATATATATATATATATATATATATATATATATATATAAAACTACAATTTTTGCTCATTTCTATAATTTTTTTTTTAAATTTCTTCTTCATTTTTTCAAGACTCTGTCCAGCCTATGTTCAATGTCGTCGTCAATGCCACCTGGTGGTTTCTACCCAGTTGTATTGAAATAAAAATGATAATACTACGGTATGTATTTGGTATTATATTCTTTAGTTTCTTTAGAAGTTGATTTATTATAGATAGAATTTAAATACTGTATGGTGAATTTCTTCTGAATTGAACCGGGTGTAATATGACATTATTTTTTCCAGACTTTATCAATAATTCAAAAAGTTTCATAATCTAGGAAAAATGTAACTAAATTAAAAGTTAATTAGTTGAAATGCATAAAACTAATAAAATCAGTTGTATTGCAAATTGAATTAATTAAATTGTGTAGTCACGTTAAGGTAGGAACTCAGTACCATCACCTGTCCTGGATTCCTAATGAGAGAATCTGGCAACCTTGCCTCTGACTAACTACAAGTTCAAAAATTGTGTTAAATAATAGTCCATAAACCGCAGACTCAGACTAGAGGCTCTTAACTCCTATGTATTACCGGTGCTAAAATACGGTTGCCAAACCTGGGCCCCCACAGAAAGGCAAAAGATGGACATCGAAATATGTCAAAGAAAAATGGAGAGGAAGATAGTTGGCGTTTCACTGAAAGACAAGGTCTCCAACACAGCACTGCAGAAAATTACAGCTTCTGAGAACATCACAGAAAAAGCCCTCATAATGAAGTGGAAGTGGGGTGGCCATGTAGCAAGGCAGCAACAAGGCAGATGGGCGCGAGAAACCACCATGTGGGACCCGCACATAGGAAGGAGAACACAAGGCAGGCCAAGAAGAAGATGGGCAGATACATTCAAGCAGCAGCTGGGAGGGAACTGGTCAACCATCGCCCGCAACAGGAACGAGTGAGACAGATAGTGAACAAACTCATATAGAACTAAAATTTGACAAACTCTAGTGTATCTCGCATAGTGAATGTGAATGTAAATATTGTTCACGTGAAATAGCTCATCATGTGAACCACACCAACCGAGCTTCCCCTCCTATAGGAGGCCCTAGCCCTTCATGGGACACAGTGGATTCATTCATTCATTCATTCATTCATTCATTCATTCATTCATTCACGTTGCTTTTGTTGTTTTCCAGTAGGATTAAACAACCAAATTGTCATCTGAATAGACAATAATTGTTTGTGTTCAGCTCTTAACCTATATTTTATCTCTGCAAGGTCCATCGAATCTAATTAATTCGGAATTGCAAATCTAGTGGGCGAGTCCAGGTGGTCTTGTGAATATCTTTGAAGAATATTAAATAGGGCTGCTATTACGAAGCAGTCCACTTTCCAAGTGATTAAACTGAAAATAAAAGCATTACTTCTATTATTCATTCCATTTTAGGAAACTTTTACGAGCGGCAGTAGCCAAAGAATTCGATTTGCAATTGTTTGCCTATTACGAAATCCCAAACGAGACGTAATAGAATGAAAGAAACCCGCTGCAATATTGTTTTTGTTGCTTTCGCTTTAAGTGCTTGGGGCTGCGGTTAATGGAGTCCAGTTTCAGTTCCCCCACCACTTCGCGTGAGAATAATAAGAAAACTTGAATTACGTAAGTAGTCACATTCATTGAGATTACTGCATTGTTTTGCTGGTCAGTTAATCAATTCTAAAAACTTCACTTGTCGCTTCAACGATGTTTCTCTTTCCTCTTCTAGTCTTGTTTGTGATGCATTTTCTTCTTGATCTTCCTCTTCCTTTCTTGTCACGTATTTTTCCATCCAATAGACTCGTATTAATTAAAAATGTTCTATGTCTGGTTGCGTGACGAGAGGGAATTATAAAAGCTCTTCACCTTTATGTGTGGAAAAGATTTGTCTTGTATTCGTAATGGTATTTCTGGAGAAGAGAAGACCTTCTTTTTTTTTATTGATGGTCTGTCAACGAATGTGATTAATTCTGATTACGATCCAACATCTCTCGATTTTTCTCCATATCTACTATAGTCACACATTTGAAGGAATAACAATTTTCCCTGCATCACTTGTGGCCTGTAGTACAGAAAGCGGAAAGCAGAAATCTTTATATTTCTGGAATAAGTATTACGAATTTGTGGTTTCTCATAAAATAAATATATCTATAGGTTATCATTATTTCGTGGAACCTTCCTGCACGTGAGGGGAAGAAGGAATTGGACTGAGAAGCATCCTTCTTCGCTACGCTACCACTTGTAGCTAGCAAGTTCTCTTAACCCTATCATAAGGTTCTATAAGCTATGGCGCATGCTTGCATTTGGTTTCACGAGATAACTTTACCTATATGTCCTATAGTATACTTACACCGCTTGAAGGTCAGGAATCACAGGGATTCACGAATCCTTCTTTGCTCAGCGATGCCGTAGCACAATCATGTCAATTGATGCCCATATGAGCAAGCGCGCGCTTTACAGCGGAAAGGAAAGAGACAGACGAAAGAGGTAGTAGTAGTCGAACTATATTCAGGAATGGCCAGCACTGATTCAATGGATAAAGGGAAGAGAACTTATTAAAACTGTATCCATGTTAATTTTTAGATTTGTCTGAGAAATATAAGTGCATTGTAAGAATGTAAGTTTTATTTTAAAGCTCATTTTTCACAAGTTTGATTTTTTTAATTCAAAACAAATATTTTCTCAACTTTTTTTAATAGAAAAGTGAAATTTTTAGATATAGGCCTATTTATTTAGTAGCCTTACAGAATGTTTTCGTAAATCTAATATATCGTAAATCCGTATTACTGAAGATAGTGTATTGAAAATTTTGAAAATATTCGCATGGAAATTATTTTTTAAGGAAACGAATTAACAAAGCAACTACTGTTACATCATAAGCAAAAGATACGTGCCCATGTGTTGTAAAAATGTCAGCTCTATTGCTTCAGCAGGTTTCGAGGAAATAATTAATATTCTGATGATAGGAAGTTGCTCAGCAATATCACCTTAAAAGCATAATGCGATAAGAGTTTTGTTATGTAATATTAGTTACACTTAAAACATATACAGCACCTAGGTAGTTTATTGACTACATTTATAAGACTGAAGTACCATCAATATCAATTTCCAACTTATCATATACTCAGTCTCTTTTTTTGGGATATCCTTTTCTTTATGAATGATGTGTTTCATCCATTTAGTACAGTATAGTTGTACTACTATGGAATTTATGTGAATATTCCTTATTAACTCTTTATTATGTTATTAACATTTAAAACACAACTGCAATATTAAGAAATTGGTATTAGTACTTTTGTTTTACAGACAATATAGATAATATCAAACAGAAAGAAGCCATATAAAAATAACTACATAAAATTTCACGTTCCGTTTGAAGTTTGTGCACCACTGTTTTCTTAATCCAAGAGGCTGCTTATTCATATACATAATCCTTCCTCCTTCCATACCTAGCGCTTGATGCCTGCGCACGACGTCAAGGTCAGAAAAATGCGTTTGCTTTGATATCACTGCCATAGCACAATACACAAAGAAAGTTGCGTTATTTTCTGATTGAGATTATAATGAGGGGGTGATTGGGGACTGTTAATGGACTGAAGATAGAAAAACGGGAATAAGCGGCTGTGATCGAATGCCGTGCTTGAATGTCAGATACAGTGCTATGTGAATCATCCTTAAACACGCCACTTCTGTCTTGACTGCTAATTGCTCAGTGACTGTCTGTCTACGTATTCTGTCTCCTAGACGAGAGTCGTAGTTGTAGGTGAGTTATTGCCCAGGCTGTTCTGGGCGTGGAAAGGAATGCTGTATCTTGAAGGACACAATGTAAAGAAATGTGATCAAGTATCTGAACCTTACTGCAGTTGTTGTCGATGCTTTGTCACAACTAAGCAAGCGTAATTGCTTCATATACATAATCATTAAGCTATTCGAGTGTAAACATACGTAAGTTATGGGGAAAGGAAGAGCTCTTCAGGGTCTGTGTATTAAGCAGTGGCGTAGCATGAAATTTTGAGCAGGGGAAGCTAACTCAAGTTGGCTTTCATGTACATATGAGAAAACGTATTACAAAAATATAGTCTTAAAATAAATAGTAGTCAATTTCAAATCAGCAGTCCGAAGATTGGTTGGAACCTCGTAAGTAACACCAATAAGGCATGACCTCAAATGGTACGTAGTAAAATATGATTTCAAGGTTTACACATATCTCTAACAGACACGGTCATTTGTTTTTTAAATCGCACTTTTGTTCGTAAGTCAGTCTTGATAATAGAATTGTCCTAAAAATTCAAGTAAATTGGTGTCAGGAACTGTTATTTCACTCATTATTTATTATATCAGCCGCAATGAACACTAACACTTCAACTGAACAAACCCTCACGAAAGGGATAACTCGGAAACTTTCAATGTAAAAGCTAGCTTCTTCCGTGCCTTGCGACCAGGGTAGTTTAGTTAGAAAGGGATGGAGAATCTGCGGGTTGGGTTATACTGAAGAATGAGTGAAAGAAACCAGTCTGCTTGAAAGCTGGTGTGTGCAGGCTTCTTGTTCACTGCTGCATCACAAATCATCCTGAGCTGCCGCATCACAATATTTAACGCATAAATATAAACTCTATTAAAATTAATAAATAATTTTTTTCATAAACTGCAGGTTTATTATGAAATTATTATTATTAGCTGGGGAAGCTGAGCTTTTTAGCTTACATTGACGCTACGCCACTGGTATTAAGTAGGATACAGCAGCCGGGTTTGTAGTCTACTTGGTTTCTGTAGGGTACAAACTTTGAGGTTGAGTCGCCGGCTGAATACCTCAATACATTGCTTCACATTTTCTACTTTCTTATTCTCAAATTCTTCATTTTCATTACAATCGACATCACCATCACCACCACGATCATAACCAAAATCAAGACCATTACCACCAGGACACAGTAATCATGAACGTGACCATCACCATTACCACTACAAATATCACCAGCATGACGTCGCAAATATTACCACCACCAAGACCACCTCCACCACCTTTAACATCACAATCATGACACCACGAGCATTACAAAATCATCACGATCATCACAACGATGCCATGACAATCACAACGACATCACGACCATCACTAAAGCATTGCGACCGTCACGACACCAGGACCATTACAAAGACGCCATGATCATCACCAAATCATCACGACACCATGACCATCACCAAAATATCACGATCATTACGACACCAGGACCATCACCACGACACCGACCGAAATATGATCATCACACCAGGACCATCACCAAAACATCACGACATCGACCGAAACATCACGATAATCACGACATCGACCGAAACATCACGACCATCACCACGACACCATTACCATCACCGAAACATCACGATCATCACTACACCACGACCATCGCCACGACACCATTACAATCACCAAAACATCACGATCATCACGACATCGACCGAAACATCACGATCATCACATCGACCGAAACATCACGACATCGACTGAAACATCACGATCACTACACCATGATCATCACCACGACACCATTACCATCACCAAAACATCACGACATCGACCGAAACATCACGATCATCACATCGACCGAAACATCACAACATCGACCGAAACATCACGATCATCACGACATCGACCGAAACATCACGATCATCACGACATCGACCGAAACATCACGATCATCACGACATCGACCGAAACATCACGACATCGACCGAAACATCACGATCATCACGACATCGACCATCACCACGACACCATTACCATCACCGAAACATCACGATCATCACTACACCACGACCATCACCACGACACCATTACCATCACCGAAACATCACGATCACAGACACCAGAACTATCACTACGATACCAGGGCCATCACAACGACTATCACCATTATAATTGTGATCATCATGGGTATCACGGCTGTCACGCTTCGTCGTATATTATTCTCTTCGTGATTCCTGTACCCGCATCACCATGACTGCCGTCGTCGTCGTCGTCGTTCGTCATTCTCATTAATTTAGTCCATCTCATTATTAGTACAGCATCATTTTCACCACCTTATCGTCTTCATTTTCGTGGCCATAGCAATCATTATCACCATTCATTATTACAGCCATCATCACGTCATCACCATAATCAGCTTCACTGTCATCGAGACGATTTTTGAAGTAGGTAGTCTAATAAATAAAGTGTGGTGAATCTGAAATCTAAGCCTGCCATGCAATCGACAATATTTCAGATATTGCCACACATACAATGTTCACAACATTCTGTTCTTACACATCTTCGAGAGAGAAGGCTATTTTGTTGATAATGACCTTGTGTTGTGCTTCTGACATATTTATAGCTCGTATGTTAAACTATGTACCAGGAGCAAATATGCATAGTACTTCAGTAGAAGGTATGTAACACTGTTC